>NW_027460497.1:0-67000 GCF_050947875.1 Dermacentor variabilis
GCCACGCATTGGGTTTGCGTTAAAGAATTCCAGTTGGTCGAAATATTATCCGGCCTCACCGAGTAACGCGTGCCTTAAGATTGTATACACTTCCTGTCGCGTAAAAGTAGAATTTATTTAATTAGGAACGCGTCATAAATGCACACAATCTCTTTTTCAACCAACAACTTCACCTGTAGAATGCACACCGCTTATGCACACCTTAAATTCGAAGAAAAGAGTATCAGATCATACCTACAGCCTCGAAATTCCTAATTCAAGCAATAAAACAAAGCAAGACATGGCCAGCAGCACTACGAAAAGCACAAGAAAACCGCGAAGTTCATCTATCTGGTCGTATTGTGGCGCGGTATCTGGACGGTCCCCACTCTCTGAAGGGCACGTTTGTAATTTCTTGAACAATCCGACTTCGTGAATTCGGCGTACCAATTTGTGAAAGGCTTCTTTAGACGCGAAACTCTTTCGAACAAGCATCGCCCCCAGTGCGAAATTCAGCGTATCTTTAGATTCAACAAATCCACGACTCTTTTTTTTCCAACAGTTCGACAACTTACCCATGAAACAGACATGACCTTCTTGTCGCGCACATGAAAGGCAGCGAACAGCGTCTTTGGTCTCTAAAGACTCTCTCTGCTTCGCAGCATAGAACGCTAAGCTAAGCTTGGCGTAAACGTTTGTGTAGCTCTGGTTTCTTACAACGCTATGATGCGTCATAGTTCCAACACGTAAGCACGGAGTGACAGTTTTTCGGCTAAGCGCATCGCCAAGTTTATCGAGTGTGTCCATAACATCCACATGGGAACGAGCACTCAGACGCGAAACGAGTTCACTGCGCAAATACTGTGACAACGGAAAAATGGCGAGAAACCAAACGCTGTACACAATTGTTCGTGCTAACACAGAAACTCTTCTGCGTGGAATAGGTAACGACGTTCCGTAAAAAGAAGCCAGAAGAAGCATCAGGGAGTCCATAACACAGGTAAACTGAAATACACTTCTTTCTCTGATGTGAGAAACGGTCAGTACTAAGAAACTGCAGATCAAGACAGCTAGAACGAGGCACAATCCAAGCTTTGCCTCCAGGAGAACTTTCACGAAAGACGTCAAGACAATGTTCTCATCTTTAACGTAGAACACGTCAGAGGTTTGATCAATGGTTTGATAAATATCGAAGTAGTGTGTGACAAAATAGGTAAGATAGGTCCCGATTCCCATGATATCAAGATCACCGAAACCAAGCATCTTTGAAAGGGAGTGAACAGACCTTCTACGGAACCACTTTAAGGTTACGTTGTAAAAATCAAGTGCATCTATGACTACTCCAGTCATTCCTTTATGACAAGGCGCGATCATATCCTGTTTTGGACAGCCTATGTATATTACGCTATTTCGGAGCTTGCTTTGTCGCAGGAGTCTGGAATGTTCCTTGAGAAAAAGAAGATTGCATTCAGTAGTAGATCGTGCAGGAGAGCGTCCGGGTGGCAAGAGTAAACACGGCAGTTCCCTTCCTCTTTTCCGACAAAGTCGTCTACTATTGCAAGACAACGTTCTCGTGAACCACACTTTGAAGTTATCATTCGATGTTGTTTGTCCGCCCGCACTCTGTTCAATCCAGAAGCAATCAAGAAAAGAAATATCAACTGGGCGTATGGGACACATTTGTACATCCCGCAAATTGTTCCTAACAACATTTAGCGCAACCATGTTTGTCTTGATTCCGGCACCAGCGTTGCCTTTGATAAATTCAGGGAAAGTCGGTGTAGGCAGCGCCCACACCGTTGCAGCCCAAGGCAGCTGGCGTAGTAATAAATGGCTGTTCGAATTCCAATGTCCTTTCCACATGCAGAGTGCTACCGCATCGTGCTTATAAAAGTGTGGCTTTAGAGCAGAAAACAAATGTTGAAAATTTTCACCTGGTGTAATATTTGCTACTTTGCAAGAAATACGTGAAACACTCAAAAGAATACACAACTTCCAAATGGCAAAAGCCATTTCTTAAAATGGAGCGCTTCGTCTGATAGAAAAAGGAGATAACATTCCGAAGCGAAATGTACTAATTACGTTATACCTGACAAAAATGTTCCGCCTACCTTCACTCAAATTTTATTTATTTTCATTCTTAGGTGCTATATCTCATTATTTCCTTGAGATAATGTCAAATAATGTAGTCACACGATCATTTACCTTATCTCGCGTTAAACTAACTATGATTTGTAGACAGATGACTGATTAACATCACATTGCCAAGCGTTTCATGCACTGTGTGGGCTGCTGAAATCACTGTTCACAGTGCCTATTATAAGAAAATTTTGCTGCGCTCACATGTTTATGATAAATGTCAGTTTTTTCGCTTGTTGCAATTTCTACAATGGGAACCTGACACATAAGCAGGAATCAGTGACTCTAAAATTGCTCGAGTAAACTGCAGAAAACTGCTATACTAGTTTGTGATCGTAGACATGTCAATATTGCGCAACGCATGGGAGGGACGATTTTCTTCACGCATTTATGAAGCGATTCAAGTTGCATATACAAGGAAAACGTTACATTTATAGAATGGAGGAAAGATTCTATATTCAATGCAGAATGAGATTGTGGTAACCTATATTAGTTCATTTGGAGCTTTGAAGAACCTTTTCCGTCCTTTACACGTAGCCGTTTACCTGCAAAATAAATAGAAAAAAACCTACTCACACACAAAGCGGCAACTGACATTGCGAAGATTTCCGTTACGCGCACATATATTGAACAGCATTGATTGGAATGATAGCGTGGATAATCTTCAATCGTTACACTTACTTATTGTTGGGCAGCTTCAGCTCCCTACGGAGACAGCAATCACTAAACTGGTCAATCTGACGACAAAAAGTGTTTGTGAGAACAAAAATCTCAGAACGAAAATGTACGAAATAAACACTACATTTTCATTAAGCATCGGATGCGACCAAGTGGCTGTCACTATTTATCGCTGATACCTAGGGAAGAACACGTTTTCCGATGAGGTGAACATTTATGGCGTTCGTACTAGCCTTGAAATATGTGTAGAGAATCCTAGAATTTCGTCTGTCTCAAGAAGACAGCTCTCATTCCAGTTGCATACTGCGAAAGCCAATATTTGTCGATTTAATTAGGTGTGTATTTTCGTCGTAAATTACCCCTAGGAGGTGTGTTCGCCTCGTTTGTCAAAAACAGGTAATCGACCAAAATGTAGCATCCAGCTCATTGTTAAAACTAAGTTAATGTCATATTCGGAGAACTTGCTTCAGTGTCACGGAAATATGATAGGAATATTTCCCTGAAAGCAAAACACAACAGTGCACATTATTAAGTGAGATGCAATCACCAATATCTTCTGCAAGGTTGTTCCCAAATGCTGTTTGCAACTGTTCCTAGTCATCTGTATCAATACTAGAATGCTCAAAGCAATGACTATTAAATTATTATTGTGTAATGTCCGAGGGATCAGCCTGTGTATACAGCAGGGATTAAAACACTGCAGAAATGATAATAATCGCGGTAGGTTTTATAAAGAGCTACCAAACCACAACTATTGTCTTGTGTAATTGAACTTTTCATTAATCTTTTCACTAATCTTGTGTAAATCAACTTTTCACAGAGACACAGTGTGAACCTAAGAACTGTTATTTTCAACCTTAAATATTTCGTAATTTTCCTCACAAAGCAAGCAATATTTAGGAATATTTTCTTTCTGTTTATTGAGTATGTGGAAACCAATTTTTTCTCGAATTGGAAAACGCAGCGTTCAACATTGATTCTTTACAACCCTCAGGAGGTTCTTATTTTTACGCTTTAGAAGAGCACATGTTTCTGTATTGTTCCTTCTAAAGTAATGCTTTGACTGGACAAATACTAGCTTTAAAATTCTCTTTTATCTTATATCTTGCCTTGTCACGCAGGCAGAGCACCATATTTTGTCAGCAGTCGTTCACATACTACCTTACCTATGCAACTGTCCAGCGCCATTCATACAGAAACGATTTATCGACTATGACTGCTTCGACGGCATTTTCACACTGCTTTTTGCTGATTTGCCCTTTCATCCGCGTAATCTTCCTGCAACAGAATGGACATTGCGGCAAGTTGGTACTGGTTGGGCATCTAAATGAGACAGCGAAAACGGCGAAGGCAGAATTAAGAGGAAAAAAATATATGGGACAAGGCTGACTCGCGTGTAAATTTATTGGTAGGCACATAGATACTTATGGACTATCACCTTAACCAACACGCTTTCACATCAACGGCGTTATTGTCAGCGCATTTACAAACAGCAAACAAGGCGTACTAGACGAGATATCTTATAGTCTATTTGTAAGGTGGTTCTTTATTCAAAATTCAGTCATGCAGAGCTATTGAAGGCGCGCTTAAAGAACACGTTCCTTTATTTTAGTTCTGGGAAATCATTATTGTAATTTTAAAGATTGTAGCGCAGTAGTGTTCTGAACAAAGCGTACGACACGCGAGTACGGATTGCCTACTAGCGAGTGCATGTGGTCGAACGATCCCATATTTAAACAGCGACCCGTTTGGCCAGGGTAAATGCGACCGCAAAGAAAGAAAAAAGAATGTAATAAACAACTCCACATTCTAATGTACCCCTGTGATAAGGCGTGATGTTGAGTCGTGCAGCTTTAGCATTGAAGTTTTGTGTCATAGACACGCAACAGTTTTCGTGCGGTGGCGATAAAGCCGACGGCAATGTTCGTCACCGTAGTTTTTAGCTAATAAGAATAAAAAATAACAGGATAAAATGTAACCTGCGCCACAGCCCTTCTTCGCTTTCATACATGCTTATCAACAGTTATAAAAAAAGTTACCTTGCTTATTCGTCACCCGGAGAATACCAACACATTCCTTTAGATTCGAGTAGTTTTATCTTAGTCGGTAGGCCATAATTTCTTGTCTTGTTCTATTTTTCTGGTTCCCCGTTAAGGTGAACAATTAGGCGCCATATTTGATAACCATATCTACGCAACGCGTCTAGCCGTTTTCGCTTCGAATAATTTTAATAATAAAGGTTAAGTTTGATTTTTGCCGTAAAGTACTTGCACATGTTTCATAAAAAAATTACCCGTTTTTGTATCAATATATGGAAAGAAAAGGATATGAAACGGCTCTATTTTGTGAAACAATTGCACTGAATACATCTTAGCATTTGCGAAGTCATAAAAGGACTTACGAGCATGCCAAATCAAATGGCTCAGGATGTGTAATGGTTTCAGAATTTACTTATAAGGCTCAGCGGTGTTTGATTTAGAAGTTCTGGAGCTTGGCATACATTTCGAAGCATTTTAGTCACAATAAGGATGTGACAACACTATTATTTGTACATTATAGCCATACCTTGCTGTTCATATTATTTCTCGGAATATGGCCCACTGCACAAGAAATATTTCCGAGTTCCTATGATTTTCTCTAAAGAATTACTTCTAAAGAATTATTTTGTTCACCGAGATGACAAATTGGCGATCAGAGTGAACACAATTCACATACGTCTGTGACAACAATTTCATGCGTGGTGAGAGTCCTAAACAATGGCATGATTGTACAGGCGCAGCTGTCATGCCAAAATGAAAGAAAACGTTGAAGTATTTCTTTCCTGAGCTAAGAAGTGAGATACAATCGCCCCTTAGACGTAACTAGCCACACCGGACATCACTGCAGTGTGGCTCTTTCGTTGCTTGTAAGCCTTCAGACACCTTGACCTTCGAAGCGGCATTTTTTAAAACGTTTGGAATCAATGGAGCCCACAGGTTATCTTCCCTGAAATAAGGTTGCCAACACGACACCGTCCAAGCTACAGAAAACACTGCACACTCTATTCTTTACGCACAACAGCACCAAAATAGAATGCTTTATTCGGCACAGAGAAGAGGCGGTTTCTTAGGCTATATGAAAGACATGGTGCTGAAATGCTGGTTTACTCTTGTGCAGTATATGAGGCGTTTCCTACACGTCATAGCCAACATCCATATTATTGACTCGCACAACATATATTTAACCGTTTTTTTTTTCTCCGTCAGTGCTCATTTCGATCAGTAAGGAGTATTGCAAAAAATCATTGGTATATGGCGACATATTGGGAAAGAGATTAATATCCTTCGACAAAAGCTTAGTGCGACCACGACTTTATCAATGTTCACCATCATGTTTTGTTCATTATAGAGAAGGAAAACTCTCCTTGGAAATAGCCACATATTTGCATGCAACATAGAACGAACTTGTGTAACCCAGTGCTGTTTCGAACGTTCTAAGGGCTAAGCGATAATACGTTCTGACACACATTCTGCATTTGAAGAAACCGCCCATATTTTCCCGAACAACAAATGATTTCTGTAAACTGGCGTTCGTCCCCTCTACTGCATGAGATATAAAATCTAGTATAATCTTCTTTAGGAACCGCATTTAGTTACCACAGAATCTACGCCCACTGAATATGTTAGGACCAGCGAGCTTATACAGAAGTAAATTTACAAATATATGACGTTCAAGAGAATATTAACAAGAGTAATGTTCGCTAGAGTGGACAAGAAGAAACATACATTCATATAAAGAGTATTATTGCTATTGCATACTTCGTGAAGCAGACTTGAAGACGCAGACAGCATGGACAATAAGCTATGGGTTAATAACTTGTGAGATTACTATAAATGCAATATTAAGCGTCAGAGCTTTGGTGAGAAAGAAATTGCATCATATATGTTGGTTTATACTTTCTGAAGACAATCCACCCAATGCCAAACCTACACTAAGATGTCATACTTTCGTTCATATGAAAGCGTAAATGATCCATTTTTCATTGTCTCGACATATCAGCTCCTGCGAACAGAGGGGAGCCCTAGGTGCCAAAGCTATCAATTAATCAATTCATTCATTCATTCATTCATTCATTCATTCATTCATTCATTCATTCATTCATTCATTCATTCATTCATTCCATGTTTGAATCCTTTGGCACATCGCAATACCACTGAGACGAGTAAAAGTCGAGATGACTAAATCTGCCTATTTATTTCGAACCATTTTGTGTATTGACATTGCGAATTCATGCGCGTTCGAAGCCAATTCGGCAAGACCGTCTAGGACACGCCTGAAAACTGCTGCTTAGGTGACATGTATGGCAGCGGAAATCTATGACGACAGCAAGATCCCGTGAACAGTGTGAATGGTCTCAAACCGCTACTCGTTCTGGCTGAAGCGGGCAGGCTAACTGCAAATATTCGCCAATAGACGAAAAAGATTCACAGTCCCGTGAGCTGAGAGAATTCGTTCAACCAAGGCTATCAATGTCGTTTGCAATAAATACTGCTTTTATTTAGCAAATACCAGTATAGAGCACGCTAACCTGCTGGAAGCATCTGCAGTGCGAAATAAAACTGCGCCTCTTCAGAACGTGAAACCCACGCGTGACAATGAACCAGTGACGACAGCGTAACGATGACGACGAAGGAGCGATCACAATAACGTGACTACACCAGGGTGGCAATCCTGGAATCGAATCAATGCAATGACAATGTCAAGATATTGGCAATTGTGGGACGACAATTTGATGACAGCAAAAAAAATGACCATTATTGTCAAAGGATTAGCACGATAAAATGACCATAATAGCAGGATTAAGAGTGTGACGACGACACAATCAAGACAATAGAGTGAATACTACTGAAAGTGGTAACAGTATGCTTGCATATATGGGTCGAAGCAAAAGATAGTGCAATGCCGTGCCGACCTGCGGCTATGTGAAGCAGGCGGCGTTAAGCAATTCCCATACCTGGGCCGATACCGAAGTTAGTGCGATACCGGAACGACCGGCGATGAAGGTGATGCAGGCGTTGAGCACACCCCGTACGTGGACCGATACCGAAGGTTGTGTGATACCTAGTGGACCCGCAGTGGAGGTGAAATTCGCCATTAAGGGGCACACATACACAGCTTCGCTGGTTAGTCCGCTTCACAGAGGAGAAGGGCACTTGGTTTTTATTGCGATAACAATTATATCGACACTCCAGATGCAGTTCTTCTGTCGGGGTCACCGTGCGGTTCCCTGATAGCGTGGGAGGGTATCCGGCTAACGTGGTGCAATCTCGCGTGCGCAAGCGAGGAACACCGCCCTTATGCGCGCCCCCTCCTGTGGCGTGCGATACAATGGAGGTCAGGCGAGGAAGGAGGGGCGTTCTTCTCCGCGACTGGCAGGTGTCTCAATGTCCTCCTCACCCGCCGCTCCGTACAGAGTGGAGACATTGCGCTGTCAACTATGGCATTGGCTACGTGAATCGTGGACGCCGTAGCACACGCCCGGCAGAAGCTGTAGGGACGCGTTGCTAGCGCTCGTGTGTTTTGTAAGCAATCTGCGACGTGGCCAAAGTGCGCCACCGAGCGGGCCTCAACTTCAATAACAACCCGCGATGTGGGCAGAGTGCGCGTAGTGCCTGTAGCTTAGTATGTGCTATGCTTTCGACGTTTCGTTCGCGTTTAAGCGACAGATGCACGGAGGCCAATGGGCTCGCGGCTGCTGCCACGATGCCTAACTCCACCGTTTTCTCAGACAGTTTCCGCTGTCATCGAGCGATTTGTGTTCATGTTTATCTGTACGCGTAACATCGTGCTGGTTCATTTAGTTAAAACACGTTGACGGGCTAGTTGGTTTGAATTTATGATAGATTGGGTAAGGGAGACTGAACAAGAACTAAGAAAGAAGCAGACGCGCAAAGACAGCGCTCTCTCTGTGAATTTAAGCGAAGTACTCTTAACTACATGCAGCGAAATTCTCTTGAATGCAAACTTGTCGACTGTAACAAATGGCGCTAATGACAAGAACATGCGCATCCAGATGCCTGGAGGTTCACTACGCCTACAGGATTGTTTTAACTTGCAGCCGCACTGGCTGGACTGACGCTTCGCGGGGCGCGGCAACAGAATCGCCTTTTCCCTTTAAGCCTGTATCTACTGCTTAAAAAATCACCGCCCGAGCATTCCGTTCAGATGGCTAACCAGCGAAGCTGGAATGTGCTGCCACGGCGTTTATCACTGGGATAATCCCGACAGTTCATTAAACGACGGCTTTAAACGACGACAGTTTAAACGACGGCATTAAACGAGGCGGCGGGATCATCGGTACGCAGTAGCTGATTGCGCTCGGCTGCATGAGCCTGCCATTGTGGACGAGCTGTAGATCTGCACGGCACAGACGAGCTCTTTGCTTGTTCTGTTCGCGGCGTTGCTGATATAAAGCTACCTGCTCCTAAGAAGTACGTATCACGCTTGGCCTGCTGATTTTGGAGCCAGAAAGAAACTGCTGCGCGCGCACTCGGCTGCGGCGGAGAGCAACGACGTCACTACCGGCGCAGCTAATCTAACACCACGTAGATAGCACAAGGCCTTTTCACTCCAATCCATGACGTCATGCTACCTGGCCCGAGTACCATAGCACCTAACGGGCATCCTCCCGAGCACCCAGCAGTGATTTTGATGTGACCACTTTCATCACGCCTGCCTTGTCAATGGAAATTTCTCGCCAGGAATGTGACGTCATGGAACAGAGTGAAGAGTCCTTGTGCTATCTAGGTGGTGTTAGCTAATCGCGTGCTTCACTTTCTCTTTCTTTTTGTGTATGCGCATGGGTTTGCCGGAGGATGTTTTCGCCGTACAGACGACTGGCAGACGTCCAGACGGACGGACGGACAAGTAGGCTAGCCATATACAGCTTCACTGTAATAAAACATCACCATAAACGCACAATAGCTTGGCCTGTAACCGAACAGAAGCATTAGGACTTGTTGATCAGTAATCCCAAACTATCAAGTCGACGAGAAACTATGACATGTGAAGAACATCCTCGAAATTAGTAATTCAAGGAAAGAAACAAAGCTAGAAGCAGCTAGCAATCCTACAAAAGGCACTGGTATGCTCAGCTGCCTGTTCAGTTTGCTGCACGGTAGTGGTGATATCCTCATTATCTGGAAGGCACGTTTTCATTTAAAAAAAAGGCTTGCTTCGTGAATATGGCGTTCCGATTTGTGAAATGTTTCTTTATGCGCGAAAACCTTCCGAACATGAATGCTTCGAAAGTCGGCATAGGCAGCGCCCACGCGTTGAAGGCCAAGGCAGCTTGCGCAACAATAAACTGCTGTTTGAATTCCAATATCCTTTCTACGCGCGATTGATACCACATCATGCCTGTAAATGTGGGGCAAACCAGTGTTGATGATTTGCACTTGGTGTAGCATTTTGTGCAGCGCCACAAACACGTGAAATACTTTGCAGGACAAATAGTAACACAAAAGTGTTAAAAGTCTTTTCTTAAACATAAACATCTGAGTTCATCAGATTAAATACGAAGCATTTGAAGCAATATTAGGTAATAATTATGTCAAACCCACAAAATTCTCTCTCTAAGATTTCCTAATTATTTATTTTTCTTTTTAAGTGCCATATCTAACTAATTCGTAAAGAGGAAAAAGCTAATGAATGACAAATTCCCATATTTCATTTCGAGTACGCTTCGGCTGATGTGCACACAAATGACTGAATAATGTCGTGCTGCCAGGCTTTCACGCTCGATGTCAGCGACTCGAATTACTCTTCACACCGCCTATTATAAGTGAATACTGTGATCTTCCATACAAAAGCCAGTTTATTTTCTTACTACAGTTTCTAAAATTGTGCTCTCTACGTGAATCGACCGCTGCCATACACAATGCGTGAGGATTCAAATGTTGTCCCTACAAGTTGTCAGAGCAAATTGAACAAAGAAGTGTTTCTAGTTTGCATTGAATAACTTATCAGTACTGTGCATGATATAGCAATAAATATTTCTTAGCGTTATCCAGAGGTTAAATAGCTCACAATTCCAAGCAAAACCTATTTTTCAGAAATGGCGGTGAGTATACCTTGCATTCACTTGAGAATGAGAAGGAGGTCATCTCTGGGAGCACACCTGGAGCTTTTGGAGAATCTTTACTGACCTTCTCGTGCCACCTTCTATCTGCACAATAAAAGGAACGAACAAATCTACTGTCATACGCAGAGTTGTAATTCTGATTCCGAGAGATAGTGGGGCGGGCGTCTGTACACGACAGTATTGACCGCGGTGTCGTTCTTAGGGGAGTGTTGCCTATTTCTAAAAATGCATTTATAGGCTGCTTTAGCGCCACACTTCCATTACCACCATTAGATATGCCATTAAAACACCAAAAATGATTTCTCAATACCAACAAATGGAATGCACACTGCATTTGGATCACTGATCTCATGCGACAAGTTCGCTTGTGGTATTTTTTTCGCTGACAGATAAAGAATAAACGTTTATCGATAAGATGAATATTTACGACTTACATAGGCTTCTTGCAATATGTACACAACATCTAAGAATTCGGTCTCTTGCGTAGATGTACATTTCGTACTTTTTGCACACTGCAGGCGCACATATGGGAACGACGAATTACATGAATGTTTTCTCAGTAATTTACCTTTTGGAAAAGTGGTCACTCGTTATGGCCACAAAAGCCGGTTGACCAACATATATAATCGAACACTTAATAAAACCACGTTGACAAGGAGTACGGCGAGGTTTTTTTTCGGCCTCATGCAAATATTAGAAGAAATGCAAAAAAGGGAGAACAGTGCGGGTTAATAACCGAGGTGTAATCAAAAACGATTTCTCCAAACTGTTTTGTGAAAGCCACGTCGCGACTTTTGTAAAGGATAAGCATATGCAAAAGTATTTTTCTGTGTGGTATTAAAGAAATCATTCTCCGAAGGTAATAAACAACTCTACATAAAGTACTATTCGTCGCATGTTCTGCCATTATTGTCAACTATTCTGTTATTCACGACTATTATCATAGTAGAAATCAGCTTATCACTTGTGACCCTAGAGAATGAAGAAAGGAACGTTCGCTTTAAACCCCAAATGATTCAGTTTTTTTCTTAAATCTTTCAATTTTTAAGCCACTCTTCGTTCCAGGCTCAAATTTCACCAGAACTAAATTTTACAGTAGCTGGCGACCACAGCCTCCCAGTTCAATAATTTATAACCGTGCTCAGGTCTTCATTTTTTGTTGCGATAGAGCATTTCTTTATGCTGTGTCTACATTGGGTGGGCCAATGGCACATGCATAATCCCCTATCATTCCACTAGCTGTCTCATGGAGACAGAATACCGTTTTTCTGTAGCATTTCAAAGTACTTTAACTGCATTTAGAGCTCTCCAGTATATTTCGCTAAGATTTATCTACTCTTACTTTCGTTCTATTCAGCAATAATTACCAGTTTGCTGTTTGCTGATTGACTCTTTTCATCATGTAATCGATATCCTACGTAAAGAACATTGCGCCACAAAGTTCTCGCTATTATGACTTTATTTCAATTTAAAGAAGGTATAATTCCCTCATGCAACGGCTTAAATTATGTGTAACTCGCAAAAATTAAAAAAAATCACATGCGAATCACTTAGTACAGATCGTTAACCAGAGAAGCAGAAACGTGCGGTCCCGATGTTTCTCAGTGGGTTAATCCTGGCAGGTCATTGAACGACGGCTTGGCAGGCTGCCGGATCCAGGATAAGCAGCTTCTGCTTGCGCTCGGATGCACGAGCGATTTCGTCGGTCGAGCTAGATTGGCATCGAGATTTTCTCGGCAACTGATTCCAACCTGCCGCGAAAGAAACAAATGTTATGCTGGCGGTTTGCGGCCGAGGAACAGTGCCCTGCAATTGAAATCCAACCAATTGTAAAAAACGATTGCAGCGCCCGTACCTCCAGTCGTGGGTTTAGCACCCAATACACGAAGCTTTGCATTAGTGGTTTCGCACATTGTTTCCCAGCTACGTGTATGGGAAGACCACGAGTAGTGCGCACACCTGAGGAAGAAGCTGCCTACCGCGAGAGTCAGCGAGCGCTGGCTCGTCAACGGACTCGTCGTCATAGGGCATGCATTACGGGCAAAAAAATAGAGAGGGCAAAAAAACTGTGAGAACCACAAAAGAAAGCACTCCTAAAGCATATTCAGCGCGCGAAGCACGCAAAAGCGAAAATGAGGCGAACGAATGATGAAACAGAAGATTTACAATATAGACTGCTTGCGAAGTTTAACCTGCGTGGTGTAGCACTCGGTGTGGCGAACACAGACTTGCTGTTCGACCATCTTCCAGAAATGGAAGTGGAGGTGATTTTTTTTTCGCCGTCTCCTCAATGAACGACATTCCTAACTTTGGTAATATCGGCAGGCAATAAGGGGCATACAAAGGTAATATGTAGAAATATCTATACTTACATGGCTCACATTCAATGCTAAATGAAAATTGCTAATGTCTGGTTATACGCGTGTTGAGATGCGTTATATTAACCAATTAAGATGTTTCCCTGCTGCCTCGAAAGAATCAAAGATAGTAGTAATTTTTCATATATAGTAAATATTGTCAGTAACGTGACATGACAATGAAAATACGCAGGTGAAGTGCTGCATTTGAATCAGCGTATGCAGGCTGTCTCAACTATCGAGCACAAAGATTAAAAAAATGGAAATGCCCCGTAGCTGGAGAAAAACAAGCTAATGTTGTTTGCGCTCGCTTGGATATACCTACAGCACTTTTTGTATTACGCATAAATAATCTAAAAAATGAACCAACTTCTCACTATTATAATTAGATTAGAAGCGTCAGTAAGAAATTCTAGAGCAGCATCAAAAGCTCCCGATAAAGCTTTTTGTTGCTCAACATGTGCTACGTAAAAGGGCCAGCGTCACGAAAATTATCGTCTATGCGCTGGCTTTGACGCTCGGGAAAACACTTTTGTGTAGAACGTATTGAGCAACAGAAAGTTGTATCGGCAGTAGTTGAGGCTGCTCTACAATTTCCTCATTGATATTTTTCATCTAAATATATATGTGAGAACTTCAATAAATAATTAAGAGTAATTATTTCTTTATCCGAAATCCAAACTATAATAGTCTGAGCACTGATCTCCAAGCGACGACAACCAAGCTTACCATGGTTCGGTCCAACTACATGGCATTTGCATATCTGTAAAACTTCTTGTATGGCAGTTGGGACGCTCTTATGCACAAGCGTTCAAGAGCTCTGAAAAGCGTTTATTAAACCACACACGAACTATTTTGTTATGACGAACGAGGTTTACGTTTCGAAAAGCTAGAATAATGAGAGAATATTGAGAATTCTGGGTATCATTCTTGAGCAAAGTGCCAGATTGTCGGAGTGTTTGTAAAAAAATTATTTATACAAGTGTTCTAGAGTGTCTAACCGCCTTTATTGTAGTGTTTATCAGAGTACTAAAAGCTCTGCTTAAGATTTACTTCGCCTTTGGTGAAACTAGAGAGAGAGAGAGACAAAAGGGGAGGAAAGAGAGGAAGGTCAGCCAGTGTAAGAACCGGCTGGCTACTCTCTACTGGGGAAAAAGGGTGAATAGAATCAAAGGTGAAACTCTGACGCACGTTAAGCGTAATGAATGGCGAAACTTTATTTTCTCCTGTACTTAAACTGAAAGAAATCCAAATAATGAATTGTGCCGTGACACATAGTGCAGCGAGACCTTAGAACACTATTCGCCACCATGCCACGATCCGCAGGGCCATAGTCTCACCTAGGGGCCTGTGTGCACAAAGGAGCAACTCTTCACGACACGGCATTCTAGCCAGCCTACCTGGGGCCTTTACGAACATATACCCATAGCATACGCATGTTGCCGAAGCACCAACTGTTGGCTGCATAACACATATAATTAATAACAGCCATTGTCCACCCGATCAAGTGCACCCCGAATTATGTGGATGAAAACCCCGTTCCTGTGCTTTTTGTACATAAAATTTCGAAGTAGGATGATAAGCAATTTCATATTTACACGTGTACATGTTTATCTTTCTCGGGTGATCAGGTTCCACCGCTTAACAAATGTTATCACGCAGCGCATGAGTAGGAAGTTTCTGGAATGTTGTCGATAGTTCCATCCGCTGTCTGTCGCCGGACCTTGTGTAATCGCATTGCATGTATGCGTGACGCGAATAGTGTAGAACTTTGTGGTAGACATGCGGGTCCCAGCGATTAGTCCGGAACATTCGACGATTGATGTATAAAAGCCGACACGCTTGACCCGTTGATGAGATTTTCAACGTTCGCCGACCGTGTTCGCCGCTATCGTTGTACTATAAGTGTAGCCTGTTTTTGTGGGCACAGGTTCGCCGAGTAAAAGTTAGTTTTGCCTTTCACAGTATTGCTACTGTGTTCTACAACGTCACCACCACGTGACAATATGTTTGGCAGTCAGCGCGTTTCTGCTCCCCGTAACGCTCAAGGAAGTGCTGCTTGCCTGTGACAGGGGAAATCAATCTGCCGAGAAGACCTTCTTTCCGCAGGAATTATACACACGCTCAAAGCGAGCTTGCGAGGCTGTCATGCCATTCCGGTATTCCCGGTGCAGGCTTAATTCTCCAGAAGCACGAAAAACGCACTGTGCGCTTCCCAACAAATATGACGAAACCAATTGATCGCATTCTTGCGCTCAACGCGTACTTAGTTTGTCCACTTCTCCGTGCCGATCGCCTTGCGTATTTAACCCAAAGGATCACAGAAAGCGCTTGCACAAGAAGCGAACACCACTTTTAAAAGTACATCGAGCCAATGTCGTCTGAATTATTAATGCGCTAGCATGTTTGAGGTACTACGCGCATTTTTGGGGATTACCAATGCATATTTGTAACTGGTCTAGGTGGGTCACTGGGTAGTCCATGATAGAATGGGTAGCGGATGTGGTTGCCGTTTAGAGGCAACCCAATCAACCGCCGGACCAACATCAGTAACTGGGTATGTGCCAGTAAGTGTGTGCCACTCTTCAATCAACATTTTTGAGGCCAGCTTGAGTGACGAGGTAACCCGCCGTGGTAGATTAGGGACTATAGTTTTGGCCTGCTAAGCACGAGGTCGCGGCATTGATTCCCGGCCACGGCGGCAGCATTAGGACGGGGGCGAATTGCGAAAAACACCCGTGTGCTTAAATTTATGAGCAAGCTAAAGTACCCTTGGTAGTCGAAATTTCCTGAGTCCCCCACTACAGCATGCCTCATAATCAGATCATGGTTTTGGCCGGTAAAACCACATAATTGAACTTTTCTTTAGTGACGAGGTGATTGCCACTGGGAATGTACCGCTCAATAATGACTAAATGATCTCTTAAATTTCTTTGATTGTTGGTATAATCACGGTCAAGTCGCAAGGATGGCACCCAGACGCGTTAGTAGGCTGCGCCACATATACACAGGGTATGTGCCGCTATTAAATGAACTTCTCGCCAGTATGGGTCATTCAGTATGTGGCAATCAGTGTACAGCAAACGGAGGAACAATTCTTGGCGTTCGCAAAACTCGGTGGCTGGGGCTTGCTGCCTCGGAGCCCACGTACAGGGTTTTCGGCAGTGGCACCAGATAGATCGGTACCCTTAGAGCGAATATGACAGTGCAAGGCAGATAGATGGGCTTTCTCGAAGTGAAAAACAAATTAAGGACATGTATAAACAAATGACTGGAACTAAAAGCATGTATAGCATTCCTGATTAGCTCAAGCGGGCTCGGTGACTTTTTGTCGCCGCCCCGTTTCAAAGAGGATGCGAAAGAATGATCTTAACCATCATCACAATGCGCGAAAGGAGAGTCCAGCTTCAAGCTGCTCTCGTACATAACTCGTTTCGATGGAGGGGAAACGCTGCGTTCACCTATTGATTGAATTCTACGGGCATTTCCGTCGCCAGCAATCGCGAGATGGTCTCTGTCTATTTTATCGCTCTTCACGCTAACATATCCTATCCTTGCAGACTTCAAACAAACCCGCTAGTTACCCTTCGGTGCCGCCGTTATACTCTGGTACTACCTGAACATCCGAAATGTCTGATCTGCGCGCAATATCCATCGCTAGAGCATTCTCTAAGGCTTCTACCTCCCTTTCAGTATAAGGTACAGTCAACGTCTGCATCATTCCTTCCAACATCCAGCCACGCTCATGGACTGAATGGCTCTCTTCACCGTCCAATCCGACTAACATTTCCCTTCTGGTCCTCATCCAGCAAGTTAGATTTGTGTTGGCTGAGCGCTGGTAGCTGACCAACCATAGGTGATCGCCGGAGACTGGCGTCAAAACAACTATTTTCTGTCTTTAACAGACCCCATTCAATCATCTCTGAAGCGGATTCATGCAACGGGCTCCTTTCTGCCGCTTGCATAAGTGTCCTGCGCGCAAGTAGTAACAAGCCTGAAGTGCGCTGGTGTACTCACCACATCGGATAGTACGCTTCAACCTGCAAATGGTCCCTTTAATCTTTCACATATCGCAAGCGATTGACATGCAACTGCTTCTTTCGTACAATACTGGCGCCAGCACCTACCTCACGCCACCATTGTCAGAAGCCTTATAGCTGCCAGGCCTCTATTTCTGAAGCGCAGCAGAAATTACCTCGCCTGCTGTGCTTCAACAATATGTCGAGCCGCCTCCCCCTGCCCCCCTCTCTCCCGTATTCCGAACACACCATGCGATGAGCTTCAGGCGTGCTATTTTTGCTATCGCTTTCAGTGCTTCGCCATTCATGTGAAACAACCAGCTGTTTAAAAACACATGTGTGCTTATTTGGATATTTCGTTTAGCAACGGTCTTATGTTGCACAATCTTTGACGAACTATACGTCTCTCATAAGGTACGTCATCTAGTGTGCATGCAAACTTTATCCCCAGAAGCGCTGTTGAAGAAGACAGAGCACTCATTCCGAACATCCTTAATTCTCTTAATTTACCCACTGCGCTAGCGCTGTCATCGTGGTGTTCATTTGCTGAGTTAGAGTTTGCGCATTCTATCCCGGCGGTGCAGGTCGCATTTCACAGAGATGAAATGCAAATGCGCCCGCGAACGTAAATTGATGTGCAAGTTAACAGACTTCGGGAGCTCAAAATTATTGTGGAGTCGACCAATACGGCGTGCCTAATAATTAAATTGCGTTTTGCACGTAAAACCCCAGTGAGCTATTTATTAAAGTTCGTCCAGCCTCTAATCCTCGGCACCCATATATTTCGATTCTTCGTGCAATAGATCAACGTGCGCAATTCCCCTAAAACGCTCAATATTCTTCTTTTGTTGCAGATAATATAAAGGACTTCTGCCCAATGGAAATCTTACGTGCAATTTTTACAATCTTGCATCATTTTTTTACTATTGTCACGCGGACATGTTCATCTTTTTCGGGTGACCGCGTTTCCATTCCGATTCAGCGTAGAAAGAACCCACGGAAGGAGAGTTCTAGTTTCGGTTTCAAGGAACATGCAGGCTCCAAGCGGTTGCCAGACATCCTAACTTAACGTTTTTTTTTTATGTAGCGATAGCTACATTACGCTAGGTTTCCTCCTCCTCGCCGTTGCCGTACTTTGAGCCGTGGCCGCACTGTGACGTCACACTACGGCCCTCGATCTCCAGCAACTCGGCTCGTCGCGGTCGCCGCGCGTCCACCGCTTTCGCCGTTGGACGCTCGCCGCGCTCTCTGTGTAACGTCACACCACGAGCCTCTATTCTCCGGCACCCCGCCTCGTCCAGGGCCGCTATCTTGTACACGTTCAAAAAGACGACGTTCGATTTCGCCTCACGCGAGTGGACTAGATTGGCCTAGGCCGCGATATCGGCGCAGCCTGGACAATCGCGCGAGGCGAAATCGAACGTGTACAAGATAGCGGCCCTGAACCACCTAGACTAGGTGGAGGCCTCCGCACTCGCCCGCAAGTATCATCTAACGTCACTCCACTCTTCCCTAGCCATTGCGCTGCGCGTGGTGTCGCCCTTGCGCACCAGATGGCGCTAGGTGCTACGCGCAGCACGTGACGCGCATATTCTGCGCCGTCGAGACACCGCAGGAGAACGTCGCTGCACATGGTTCGCTTTTTTGCATTTATTCCTCTGTGTACATGTGCGGTCTGTTGGATGTCATGGGCCGATGTTGTGGGCCAAACTGCAGAGGAAACTACGACAACGGCCCAAAGGTCAGGCTGTTTGGGTTCCCAAGTGATCCCGAACGAAGGAAAAAATGGTAGGGGGCCGTGCGACGGGACGATGTCGACGTTGGAAAACTGAAAGATCCGCTCGTAAGAGTTGTATCGCTTTTCAGTTCGTGGAGTGATGAGTTATATGAACAATCTGAAATGAAAGTGTATTAGTGAAAACTACGACATTCCATTGTTATATAAATACGTTTTCAAATGACCATTTGTTTACACGTGTAAATCATGTGTGCTCGCGTGCATTTCCGATGGTGTGTGTATATTCGTTCGTTGAATGGCTCAAGAGTCAGTACAATGCGCTTTTCACAGATGTCGCGCTTAGATTTTAAACGCATGTCACAGTTTTGCAGGCGTCAAGGTGTGTCCACGCAATGAGCTTGAGCCGTGCTATTCTTGCTATGCTTTCAATGCTTCGCCCTTATGTGAAGCAGTCATGATATTTGGTCATGCAACGTATTTTATGTTGCACAATCCTCGACCAAAATTACGTCTCTGATAAGGAACGTCATCTAGTGTGCATGCAAACTTTATGCCCAGATGCACTGGTACAGAAGACAGAGCACAGATTCCGACTATCCTTAGTACTCTTGATTTATCCACTGCACTAGCGCTGTCGTCGTGGTGTTCAGCTGCTGAGTTCGTGTTCGCGCATTCTATCCCGACTGTGCTGGCCGCATTTCACGGAGATGAAAGGCAAATGCGCCCGTGTACTTAAACTGATGTGCAAGTTAACGGACTTCGGGAGCTCAAAATTCTTGTAAAGTCCAGCGCTACGGCGTGCCTAACAATCAGGCAAAGAGTCGCCGTTTTTACAATCAGTTTACACGGCTTCGAAATGCTGCAGCGACCTCTTCCTGTACTGACCCCACCGACCAATCTAGCTCGCCAGCACCAAGCGATAACGTGACCCGAATGGAACGCCGCGAACTCGAAGCATCGCTTCCTGCCTCGCTTCAAGAGACGTCTTGGAACAACACTGCTGAGACGATATCATGGATCCAGTCCGTGGTTCGTCAGGGAATCGCTAATATGTGTCTTCGCAGCGTCTGCTCCTTGAGTCGACCTGACACTCGCCCTGCTCCTATTCCTCGGCCCTATCGCAGTCCACCTCACACTGTCCGTTATCCCTACACATTGCCGTTCCCTCCTCGAATCACCTCCCGGAATACAAGTTCGCCCCGAAGTTCCTCACCCAATCGCTTCTACGATGCTTCCGACGTCACTACCTCGACCCACCGCTATGCTCGCTTGCCCTCGCCTCAAAGTCGCCCGCCACGTCCACCCCAGCTTCAGCGCTCGCCGTCGCCGACCTACGCAGGACCTTCCCATCAGGAAAACGAGGCACTGCAGCACCTTGAGATGGCGCTGTAATGTCGGATTCGCCGCAAAATCCTCCTTTCAAGCTGTTTATGGGACATAACCTTCTTGACATCCAAGTTGATGGCACACCCGTCACAGCCCTCATAGATACTCGAGCACACATGACGTATAATACCAGCCGCCTACGCCGCCATTTAAAGAAAATTGTTACGCCTACCTTTATTCAGTTCGTACGAATCGCCCATGGTAGCACGGTGACCGTGGTCGGAATGTGCAGTGCACGTGTGAGCATTTCCGGCCGCTATTCTGTCGTCCTTTTCACTGAGCTTGACCAATGCACCAATAGTCTCATCCTATCCTAGACTTCCTCTCCGCCCATTCAACGCTAATGGATTGTTCCTCAAGTACGGTGCGTCGCGACGTGCCTCTCCTGGAACTTTCCTCCGACACCACACGAAATTTGCCTAAGACCGACTGATTTTGTTCACGTTCCACCACAGGTTTTGACATGCATCGAAACGTCGCCTTCTCCGCCAGTTCCTGATGGTGATTACATCGCCGCTCCCCTAACTGCCATCGTTCTCACCCACAGCGTTGCTGTCCCGCATAAAATACTGATGGTCACACCCAATCGCACTTACCTCCCAGTGGTGAATATCCGGCTCGCTAAGCAAATTCTGCTTAATGATATCACCCTGGCTACAGTCGCTGATTTAGGAGTTAGTTTCGTTGAGACTTTAGCCGTCGACGCTTCCTGTGAGCCTTTCCGGTCTGCCAAATGGACTGACCACGACATTAGAAAATGATCACCCTGGATCTCACTCCTGTAGAGAATAAACAGCTCTGCAATATATTGCTTTCCTAAAGAGATATTCGACCAGAGCAACCGAACCTTAGGCGAGACGTCACTTGTCAAACATCATATACATGCAGGCGATAATCAACCCATCCATCGGCGACCCTACCGAGTTTCTGCTTCGGAGCGTCATCTCATCAAAACGGAAGTAGAAAAGATGCTAGAGAAAGACATCAATGAGCCATCCTCAAGTCCCTGGGCGTCCCCTGTCGTGCAAGTCAAAAAGGTCGGCTCATGGAGAATCTGCATTGATTACCGCCACCTCAACCGCATCACGAAGAAGGACGTCTACCCACTACCTCGTATCGATGACACCCTATATTTCCTGTACGGGGCACAACATTTTTCTTACATCGAGCTACGGTCCGGATATTGGCAAAGCACTTTCTATGATCTACATCGTGAAAAGACCGGCTTTTTAACGCCTGATCGTCTTAACCACTTCAAAGTTATGATTTTTGGGTTATGCAGAGCTCCGGCTAGCTTTGAACGTATGATGGACTCATTACTCGAAGGATTCAAGTGGTCGACTTGTATCTGCTACTTAGGTGATGTTATTGTGTTCTCGCCCTCATTCAGCAAACACTTGAGCGCCTTTTCAGCGGTACTTGCCGTTTTTCGCAAGGCCGGTCTACAAGCCAACTCCAAGAAATATAACTTCGGCCATCTTGAGATTACTGTTCTTGGACATGTCGTCAATGCGACTGGCATCCAACCGGGCCCAGAGAAAATTCGTTGAATGAAAGAGTTCCTTGTTCCGCGGTCCGCAAAACATGTCAGAAGTTTCGTGGCCATTTGCTATTACTTGCACCGCTTTGTTAAAAAAATTTCCACCATAACACGCCCTCTCACAGATTTCCTGAAGAAAAGTGTGCCGTTTTCAGGGGGATCCTCTCAGGCCACCGCCTTTTCTCTCCTTACCACCATGCTCACCACCCCACCGATTCTACGACACTTCTATTCTTCAGCCCCTACAGAGGTGTGCACCGATGCCAGTGGCCACGGAATCCGTACCGCCTTGGCACAAGTTCAACATGGCTATGAACATGCCATCGCGTACGCTAACCGGCTTCTGTCACCTGCGGAGCGGAACTACTCTATTACCGAGCGCGAATGTTTGGCCGTTGTGTGGGCACTGGCGAAATTCCGCCCCTGTTTATACGGCAAGCCCTTTTCCATTGTAACGGACCGCCACGCGTAAAGATCCCACAGGGAGCCTTGGACGATGGGATTTATGGCTACAAGAGTATTCCGATTCGGTAGCGTATAGGTCTAGTCCCTTACACAAGGACGCCGACTGCTTGCCCCGTTACCCTGAACACACGCCGGCCAACGCCGACACGGACGCTTCCGCAAGTGTTCTTTCCATTTCCCAGCTTTTGGACATGGCCAGCGAGCAAACACCGTGACGCTACTTTGAGGACCCTTATTGACCGAATGGGATCTGCTCCTACTGATGCATCGTTACGGTGGTTCGTTCTCAACGACGGGATATTGTACCGACGCAATTTTCATCCTGGCGTTCCTCCCCTTCCCCTTGTCGTTCCTCAACACCTCTGCTTAACCGAGCTTCAGGAGCTTCATGACGCCCCAACTGCCGGACATCTTGAGTTTGCTCGCACTTACGACCGCGCACGCCGCCGCTTCTACTGGCCCGGCCTCGCACCCTCCTATGGCACTACGTCGCGGCGTGCAAGCCCTGTCAACATTGCAAAAAGCCAGCAACGCTTCCTCCCGGTTACTTGCAGCAGATCGACATTCCCTCTGAGCTATTCCTTCGCGTGAATTTGCATCTCCTTGGCCCTTTCCCCGAGTCCAGCTCCGCCAACAAGTGAATCGCTGTCGCTGCCAATTACGCGACTCGCTATACCCTCACTCGGGCACTTCCCACGAGCTGCGCAATCGACGTCGCAGATTTCCCGCTCCGCGATATCATTTTAGTAGATCGCGCCCCGCGACAGCTCTTTGCTGACCGCGGCCGCACTTTCCTCTCCCAAGTCATCGCCGATATCCTACGCTCGTGTTCTACCAAGCACAAACTGGCTACCTCCTATCATCCCAAGAGCAACGGCCTTAGTGAGCGAATTAATCGGACCATTACTGACATGCTATCAAAAAACGTTTCACCCTACCGCAAGGACTGGGATGTAGCACTTCTTTATATCACGTTCGCCTATAATTCATCACGCCGCGATAGTGCTCGGTATTCCCCCATTTACTTAAACTTCGGCTGTGACCCTGTATTACCATTGTACACTTCACTCCCCTTTATACTGGATTCGAAGGCCCAGTATGCCCACGACGCCATCGCCCACGCTGACCATGCGCGTCACCTTGCCCGTGCTCGTCTGCTGGCATCGCAGGAATCTCAACGGCACGCGTAACACCCGCCCCCCCCCCCCTGAAAATCACCGCCATCGTGACACATATTTTTCACAAGGCTCTCTCGTGCTACTTTGGTCTCCTTGCTGCCGAGTGGGGCTCTCCGAGAAACTCCTTCCGTGCTGCGAAGGCTCTTACCATGTTCTACGTCAAGAGACCAATGTTGCTAACGAGATAATCCCCGAGGCCTCCGTCATGCCACGCGGTTCGACATCGCCTGATGTCGTACACGTTTCTTGGCTTAAGTCTTACTGTGCCCTTACCGACGGCCCCGACTGAAGCACCGGGACGGTGCTTTTTCTGCCGGGGGTCGTGTTACGGTGGGAAAGGAGAACAAGGTCGTCGACGCTGGAGATGACGAAGTGGCACCAGTCTCTCCGGATTCTCGGCTGCTGTTTATATACGCTGTGTAAACACACCGTGAGAATAATTTTATACCATGAGAATATTACCTGTGAAATATGGTAGTGAAATACGGTTTTCTATATAAATATTTCTCATTATAATTGCTTAGAACTGTTGTGTACGAGCACTGTCACAGTGCCTTAACAAATGAATAGACGCTTCCAACGTAAACGCGTGCTTAGTAAACACGGAACACTTCAGCGTGTTCTGCTCCGCGATCTGCACAATCTCGCCACGCGGCAAGCGGACCTGCAAGAGACCACGACGAGATTGGATTGGATTGGATTGGAGCCAACTTTATTTATGCCTGCAGTCGGGCGCTCGCGCACCCCGATGAGGGCCTACGTCATCCTCGAAGTCGCCGTTACTCGGCGCGGGTCTCCGCTCGCCGTTGCCGGCTCGCTGGGTCCGTGCCTTTCGAGCGCCTCGAGGACTTGCTGGACGGCCCAGAGATGATCGTCTCGGTCGTAGCTCTTCGCGGCTGCCTCGAGCCGTGGAGGGAGCGTTCTTGATTTTGCTTCTTCTGGATATTTAACGCAGCCCCACAAGATGTCGTAGATGTCGCAGTCCCACAAGATGTGCAGTCTGCGGTCTCGCTCCTGCAGATCGGCAAATATCTGTCGGATATGTCTCGGGGTACACGACGGGGTACAAGGACGAGAGAGATTCTTGATTGGGGGCTGAAAGGTGGGGCTAAGTGCAGCGCGGTAACTGTCTCTCAATGGAGGACACCTCTGCCACACTGCACAAGGGGGAATGGAGAGAAAGGTGGGGCGGCGGAGGCAGCGACAACAGAGGATGCCTAGGCCCATCACGGGACAAGCTGAAAGATGGTCGGCAAGACCGGCACACAGTACGCTTGCATACGAAGTGGGAAAGAATGACTCGCGGCAAGCCTCGTCCTTCCGGCGACGCTCCCTCTACGTCTGCTTTCTGACCTCATTATTGACGTCATCGAGGCATTTTTTTTAGTTGTGGATATTTCCAGCTGGATATCCCGCAACCGGCAGTGGTGGTAGTGGCGCTGCCGCGGCGTATCGTCAGGGGAGCGAGTGTCCCGAGGAAGATGTAGGGGTTTTCCTGCACCGGCTGTGGCGGGTGGATTCTAGGCCCTGTGTACCGTCCATCCGTTGCAACTAGAAGTGGGCCGCGGTGACGATGTCAGCGCCATGGGTAGAAGATAGGGAGTTTACGCCCCCTTGTAGAAAATAGTATTATTTAAGCCTTCGTTTTATGTACTGCAATATACCGGAGTTTCAATTTTTAAACATGCAGGACAGTATATTCATTGTGTGCCACATCGCCGTGATGAGTCTTCTTCGGGTGAGGTCAGGCTCCATATTCCTTCATGTTCAAGTTCTGTGGTGAATTCAGCAGCAAGAAATGGGGAGTTCTAAGAGTATTAGCTTTGAAGGACCCTCGTCACCGCGTGAGGTTAGGGGATGATTCGTGCCTGTTGTACGCGGCAGATTATTCCGCGTACTCGAAAGTTTTGAGTGCTTCTCTTTGTTTGTCCTAGTCCTCTTTGCCGCTACATCTAAGACGGTCATTTCAAATAAATTGGTTCTATGTTTAGCTCGTCCTGTTTTAATGAAAGGAATACTTTTCAGAGCAGAATATCAGATGCAGAGTTTCAGCGCTAGCGGATTCAGCAATGTTCACCACGGTGTGGGTCTCTAATTCATCGTATTATGTTCAAGAGTGATAGCGCATAGAAATAAAAGCGAAAGCACGAGATGATCGGGTGGAACTTTTCACTTACGATACCAGAATATAAGAGTTGTTGTGGTAGAACAACCAACCAACAAACGCTCGCTGTCTGTAACTCCCACAACATTTACCTTGACTTCTTCTCGTTCAAGCTTCTTTGCTCCCTCATGACAAGTAAAGGGGGAAGGGCGTCAAAAAGACACGAGGAAGCTTAAGCGCTTCTTATGAGTTGTGAACGCGAAAGCATGAATGCGCAACTAAAGAGGCCTGGGCAGGCCTTCGAGTTTGCGCTGAGAGTAATGTACCATGGCGGTACGTGCTGCCCCAGCTGGGCAGCATCAGCAGACCGCAGTGCCAGTGCCGCATGCCAGGTGATTCCTATCGGCCGAGCCGTCGCAGCGATTTCATCTCCCCTCACTCAAAACTTTGCACGCTATCACCTTAGCAGGTCTTCGCTTTTGCCCACTCTGCCAACTCTTCTTAGGTAATACGGGGCCTGTGCACTTCGTTGCATGGCGTCATGCCACCTGCCCAACTGCCATAGAATCTAATAGGAATGCTCGGATATTGCTGGCACAACATTAAAAGCAAAGGTCTTTTTGTCGTCCACATGAAAGACAGCGCACAGCGTTTTTGGTCTCTAAAGACTTTCTCTTCTACGCCTCATAGAATGCTAAGGTGAGCTTGGTGTAGAAGATTGTGTAGCGCATGTTTTTTACTACGCTGTGATGTGTCATAGTACCAACATGAAAGCAAGGTGTAATAGTTTTCGCGCTAAGCGCATCTGCAATGCCATTGAGTGTAACCACAAGATCCGCAAGAGAACTTACACTAGGACGTGAAATGAGTTGGCTGCACAAATAGAGCGACAGCCGAAGAATGGGGATAATTCAGACGCTGTGAACAATTGTTCGTGGCGATAATAAGATTCTTCTGCGAGAAACTGGCAGCAAAGTTGCGTAAGAAGAGCCTGAAAGGAGCAATATGGAGTCGCCAAAACAGCTCAACAGCGACAAATCTTTTTTCTCAGCCCAGCGCTGGTCAGCACTGTGGAACTGCACATCAGGACAGCCAAAAGGAGCCACAACACAAGCTTTGAGTACAGGACAATTTTCGAAATCTCATCAAGACAACGTTTTCACGTTTCATGTAGAAAAAATGATAGTTTTTCTCGATTATTTGATTAGTATCGCAGGAGTGTGTGTAATGATAGTAAATACTCACGTTGGTTCGAACAATATCAATATTTCCTAAAATAGGCAAGCTTCCAAGAGAGACAGCGGTTCTGCTACAGAAGATCTTTAAAGTGACGTTGTAAAACTCAAGTGCCTATGTGATGAATCCTGTGATCCATATTTGACAAGTCAAGATTGTATATAATTTATCACAGCCTAATTATGTTACGCTATTTCCGAGCCTGGCCTTGCCGCAAAGTCACCAATGTTCTTTACGCCTAAAAAGAAAAGATTGCATTCTGTAGTAAATCACGAGAGAATACAGCCGGGTGGCAAAAGCAACGACGGCATTTTACTTCGATTTGCTTGATATTTTCTTCTGACATTGCGCGGTAACCTACTCGTGCGCCACACTTCGAGTAAGCCATTCGATGTTGTTCGATAACTAGCCTTCTCTTCTATCAAGAAGCAGTAACGAAAAGAGAGATCAACTGGGCGTATGGGACACATTTTCATATATGGTAACTTGTTCTCAACAACATTTAGCGCGACAAGGTTCGTCTTGATGCCTACATTAACTCTGATATTGACGTAGGAGAATTGAGGCTGCAGAGTTGCAAACAAGTGCTGATTATTTGCACCAAGCGCAGTATTTTGTACAGCGCGACAAGGTTGCTAAACACTCGTAACGATACCTGATATCATCCCCGTTTTTAAAGTCATTTTTTAAAAATGAACAGCTTAGAGCATTAGGAGAACAATTAAGCATTTGAAGCGCTATATCGAGCCATATATATGTTAAACCTGTCAAAACTTTCTGATCTTTTTTTTCTAATTATATATCTAGCTAACTATGAAGAGCAACTCAGCTAATACAATGACAAAATCACGTGCCTCATCTCGCGTTAGACTTCCATTGATGTAGACACATATGTTGGAACAACGTGGCATTCCAAAAATTTTACGCGCAATGCCAGCTTTACGGAGCCTATATAGGTGAATGTTTTGATCACGTGTTCCAGATAAATGCCAGTTATTTTCCTTTTCACGTTTTCTAAAATGTCATCCTGAACGTGAATTGACCTCAAACACAATCAGTGATTGGAAATTCACATGTTTTCCTGACATGCTGCCAGATTAATTGCACAAAGAGCTTGTACTACTTCATGCTCATTAACATATCAACGTAAGGCACGTATAGAGGCTGAATAGCTCGCATAAATCTGCGAAACTTCTTCTTTTACGAATGGATGTGTCTATACCTTCTATTCGCTGCAGAATATCAATGTGTTCGTGACTAAGGCCACACCTAGAGCTTTCGGGGAACCTTTTCAGACGTTCTCGTGTCACCTAGTACCTGCAAAATAAAAGAAAACAACGATCCTGTTAGCACATACAAAGCAGTTTTTTGCATTGCAAAATCTTTTAGAATAGGAGTCTGTATTCAGCAGTATACTCATCCGTGCTGTTGTTAGGGAAATGTTTCCGCCATGTAAATACTCATTTATAAGCTGCTTCAGCGTCACGCTTGGATAGCCATCACTAAATAGGCCATTTGACAACACCGACTACTGAAAATGAACGAATGAAAACACCCAATATACACGCTACATTTCGACCACTAGCTCGATGCGACAGGCCGCTGTCCCATGTGGTCATTGACAGCTGAAGTACAGGTTTTATGATAAGATCAGTATTTATGACTTACATCCATCTACG
The DNA here is from genome assembly GCF_050947875.1 of Dermacentor variabilis. Taxonomy (NCBI): domain Eukaryota; kingdom Metazoa; phylum Arthropoda; class Arachnida; order Ixodida; family Ixodidae; genus Dermacentor; species Dermacentor variabilis. The sequence goes on from NW_027460497.1 coordinate 28,621, forward strand.
AGGAATGGGTCGAATTCGTGAATAAACGAGCCCTCGATGGGCAGTAAAACGAGCTGGTCGTTAGCCATTTGCTACTCCAATGGGAAGCTTATCAGATATGGAAACACGCTGGCTCAGACAAAACACAACAGGGCATTGCGACGCCGCAGGTCCGCCATGCTCGACCTCAACACAGACCATGAAACTGGCCTTGCCTCTCAACAGCGGGCGCAAATCTGCAATAAGCTTCATGGAAGACTTCAATTAAAAGAAATTGGTCCTGCCTACGTTGCTTGTTAGAACCATCTAAATACGAGGCAGAAATTAGCAAACGAATCACCTGATTGCTCCATCTAAGGAAGCGGCGGGGTCAGGACATAATACAAATCCAAATTCAAATCTATATTCTACAGTGCGCGGGCGTGTCCGTGTCAGACTACAGAAGCCTCCCCAACCCAGAATTAGACAGCCCCATAGCACAGGCAGAGGTGTATGCAGCGTTACATCAGCTTCGGACACACCCGGCCCTGATCGCTTTACCAGCATATCTCTACGCAACCCGGATGCAGGCTTAATTAAGTTGCTAACCGAATATCTTAACCAGCACTGGGAACAAGGCACACTGTCTCCGATATGAAAACGTGTGAAGGGGACCATCATTAGAAAGCCAGGAAAACGGCTCGGCCAAGCTAACTTGCAGCCATTCTGCCTCACTTCATGCGCGGGTAAACTCTTCCAACGTAATGGTTAATCACCAAAATAGATTTATGGAGAAATATCTCATTTTCTCTCCAAATATGTTCCGATTAAGGGCAGCGCTCTCTACCCAAGGTATAATGCTCCTTCTCAAAGAGGAGGTACTAGCTTACGAATTCCCACATTTCATATAAGTCATACGGGAGCTTGACCTGGCTCAGTCAGCTCAACGTGGGTTCCCGCACTTACCAATATATTTCAGCTATTTTAACGCATGTTTAAGCGCATGTTACAGAATTTTTAACCCTCGGATTGGTAAAACGCATACTTTCACCCTCGGCAGCAGCGGCACTCCGCACGGGGCAGTCCTGTCTCCTTTTACATTTAATATAACTCTAATCCCGCTTGCGCAATACTTGTCCGCCATACTGGAACTACAGGACTCCCTGTACGTCGATGACGTTACTTTCATGACCACCACAGGCAAAAGTAACACAGTCGAATATACCCGTCAAAAAGCAGCAAGAATGTTGCAAGAACATGCACGGATCATCGGGCTGAGCTTTCCCGCTCAGGTATCTGAACTTCTCAACATCTCATTCGCCCCAAAGACCCTTCTCCTCCAGCAATTTCAACATATCAGGATTATAAACTCACCCAAGAGGTAAACAACATAAGAATTCTAGACTTCCGCATTGCCAATAACCCTTGCGATTCCATCGTTATATGTGCTATAGGAAGGTAGGTGCTGAATACATCCTCCCTTCTAAACAGGATTTCTATCGCTACAGGGGAATGCGTGAAGCAGACACCCGCTGCCTGGTCCAAGCGTTCTGCTTTTCCAAGATAAATTACTCCCGCTCCTATATGCACCTCTCAACCCTAGAGAGAGACAAGGTAGGCCAAGCCCATGTCCAAGCAACCACCCCTATTCCCTTTGTAGTGCTAGCGTCGACAGAGTGGCCAATCGAGGCGGAAGAAGCCTCCATTACTCTAGTAATTGCTCACCCTCAGGCTGAACATATCTTATGAGACTCAAAAAGAGCCATTTGTAACTTTGCTATGTGTCGAATTCACGTGCCCGCCTATCGTATACTGCAATTGATCCTTCATTTCAAACGCATATCCCCCTCCTATGGGGTCCAGCGCACTGCGGACATTCCGGTAATACGGTAATACGAGTGCTCGGCCTTGTTGCCTGAGCACTCGTCAACCGGGCAGGGGATAGTCTACCTTCCTTTTGCAGTGCGCGGGAATGCCTACTCATCTATCATGAAATTATCTTACACTACCACAATTCCCCCATGAGCTACCCTTCGCTTCACAAATCTCGGTGACATGGCTAAGAAAGTTGTCTGGCGTCAACATCAAACGGGTATTTGATTTGTCATTTCATCCATTATATAATTCGTCCCATTGTTTTCTCTACTCCATTCTGCGAGCCGACTGTAATCATACAGACCGTTATTGCCCAAAGAAACATATTCCTTCTTTGAGGGGCTGAGCGACAGGAGCGTTGGACGGCTGCTCTGCACAGCTGATGGCCGCAAGACAAACACCGGGGCGTAGGCTGCGCCATAGGGGCCGCCGAATCACAAGGACTTTCGGCCGCCTAGAGCGTCCTGAGGGCCCACCGTCTTCAACATCGAGGAGGAGCGACTAGTCGCGCCTCGCCTACGATTTATCTTCATACGGCGTTTGACGTACGGCAATTGACAGTTCACTATTAATGGGCCCACATAAACAGCCTCACTGATCATCCACCATTAAACAGTCTAATAGAGCTGAATTTTTTCGAAGATGGTATTCACCTGAAACCCTACGCCCCTTGACATATTTTTCGACTAACTGGGAAGCGGTGATCCTTTAGCATACGCTGCCTATCATGAGACCAAGTAACCTGCCTTAGAACAGACTTCGGATACTCCAAAAAGCCCTCCTTTGTCCGAGACTCGTTCGCTTCCCATAATTTGATTCCGACATCTTCAAGCTCCAGCATTCTTTACCAGTCTTAAGTCGTTTTGTTCAAAACGCACCTTGTTGCTGAATATTTTTCCATTGTGACCGCCTCCACTTTAACCCCCCCCTACGATAATGCCATGCATGCGATGTAGGTGTACCGAATAAATAAATAAGGATAAACACAATGTGACCAGGAGTCGGTTATTCAACAGTAGGCCGCAAGAACTAGATCTTGGGAAGCTTATTGCGTTTGTTCTAATTTTTTTGTTTCTCTTTTGCAGCGAAGATGTCAACCTCTAGCCCCCGTACGCATCGCCGCATGCATGCGGTGGTGTCCGTATGGGCGACAAGAATGGAGACAATACGACTAGGCGGTGCCTGTGCGCATTGCCCGCGCTTGTGTGGTTTAAAGTCACGCGCGTCAGAGGTGTCGGCACGGCTGGAATGCAGACGGGTAGGGGGAGAGGGGCAAAGAGTTTGACGATGGCGCCTGTGTCCATGCCCTGCGCTTCTGTCGTTATAAATGCCATGCGCGTTGGACGAGTTGGAGCTGTCGCGGCTGCAGCAGTTGTTGCGGCAGATGCATGGAAGGGGCGGTGACCGCGGCACCGCGGCGGCGCTTATGTCTGCGTGCTGTGGTGATGTTCGAGCGTGCTTTGTTTCGTGCACTTCGGTGTAGTGCTCCGGCGTAAATCGTGTTTTGTTTCTTATACTCGTTTGTTTTTTGCGTCTCACCACAGCCACACCAAGAAGAATAGAGGGTGAATTATGGATCACAACGACGATAGCTTCCCTGGCATTTCACCTTCAAAGAACAGATTGGGCCCACTATTTTAGATGTCAGCTTTTTTCTTCTTCAGTGTACCTTTTTTGCCATGCGTGCTGCTTGTTGCCTGGTCAGTTAGTACCCAGCGAATATCAGATGTGCTTTTTTAGCTGTACTAAATATTTAGCTGTCGTTTTTTGTAGATAGCACAATTCTAACCATTGAACTAATTTTATCGATGAGGTGGGGGTCACATTCACGTGTAACTAAAGTGGAAATTGAGTAATGAGCAAAGTTTGACAAGCAAGCATTTTCAATAGGCAATCTACAGTAGGCGTGTTCATCTACGAATTGCAGCGTGCTAGGTATATCGACTTGGTGCAAATGCTCAGTACGGCACCCGTTTCGATATAGGCGCGATCAAAGTTGCAGCAAAAAATGCACACTTGTTCCTCTTACTTGTTCCACAAATGAATGCTTTAATTATCGAAGAAAAAAATAACTCAAACGCCGAAATATTTGACCGGGCACTTTGAAAATACTTGTCTGAAAATTGAATCCTTCTTGATAATTTATTCCAAGCGGAAACGCCGTGCGAACTCACCGGCCACAATCCGTAAATGGCACCATGTACCGTGCATTATATTACTTAGAAAATATATTCGAGGAATCAGTTTACCTATTTAATCAAGCATTTTGATTCCTTCTATAGGTAATGAGCCCCTCATCGAAGAATTTAGCTCAAAGGCTAGAACTGCGCTACCTGTGAAAGGTACTTATTACAGTATTATTTTCCAAAGTACACCCCAATTATACCTGATAAATCGCAGATATCCACGAATGCACATACAAAACATCACCTCAACTGCCATCAAGATCATGAATGATTCCAGCAAATAAGTGCCGCAGCAAAGTGGACCCATACCGGAGACTATATGTCGCGTATATCCGAAGCTGTGAAGGTGTAAAAGTGGACATTGCAGGTTTTAAATAAACGTCGCTTCAGCAAGACGGTGTATTGCTTTATTTTTTAAACCCCAATCGCATCGCCATCGACAGCCATCGGCAGATGGGTTCTAAGGTATTTCTTTTTCTTACGGCACTTCATTCATGCTACCTTATCAATTTTTCATACCATTATGCATGCCTAGGTTGTGCGTGTGATAAGTCATATATATTGTATAAAGAGAGAGATAAATAGATAATCATACACCGATTATTGTCTCCGATCATGGCTCACACCCAAAAGAGAGTTTGTTCTGAGAGAGAGAGAGAGAGAGACAAAAAGGCTAAGAAACAAAGGACTGTTGGCCAGTATAAATACTGGGTGGCTGCTACAAGCCCCATTAAAGTGAATAAAAGTTGAAACAAGAAGAAAGAAAGCAGAAAAAGGTGAGAATAATTTAAACAATAACGCGATGCTGCGTTCTACAGCATTCAAAGACGATCACAAAATTCACAAGCCCTTAAAAACTCGAGAAGGGCATTTAGGGCAAAGGACGCTGAAACCTATCTGGATTAGTGTCCTAGAACTTTTTCATCTAAGGGGCGATCACACATTTTTCGAGCGCTGTCGCGAGCACTTGAAGTATTCTGACGGGGACAGTCACACAGGAGTTGCTTAATCATCCCCTCGCAGCCGCAGGTGTCGCATGCTAGTCTGTCGGCCGTTCTAATACGGAAGGAAAAGGCGTTTGTGAGTGCCACGCCAAGCCAAAGACGGCACAGAACTGTTGTTCAGACAAGCCATATCAAAGAGCACACAAAAATTGCAATAGAAAATGAACATTCAGCAGCATATCTATGACAGATGTTCATAATAAAAATTTTAAAACACCACAGCGAGCTTTCAATTCTTCTTGTTATTGTTCACTAGTGAAATGGTGCCACCCCGCTTTTGGGATGTGCCGTTTGTCTGGCGGGGAAAAAAATTTCATTTTTTTTATAAATTAGGGTGAAATCTTTAAATTGGATTTAAAGTGTCTACTATTAGAGATATGAATGAATATTTATCTAAGTAAAAAATTAAATATCTTACCATAATATGCATTAAGAATTCTAGCATGCAATTCTCTGTCTCAGGCAGAAAGTTGCAAAAGGCTTCAGAAACGTTCCTGTGAGTGCAACGTAGTGCGATAGTCCCAAAGGAAATAATTACAAGAAGAGTCAAATTCAAGCAAAGCTTCCGGCATACCTGTTCTAAAAATATTTTCCCTTGGATAATGAAATGACGGCATGTCAAAAAGAAGCGTTGCAGTTTGGCACCAACGTGCTTTCGCAATGCTCACCGCGCTGTCTTCGTCCGCTAGGGGATCGCATGCTGAGTAACACCAAATACCCATGTTGGTGATGTCACCCCCGCACAGCTGTACCAAAACTCCACTGACGCTGTCACTTGCGGAAGATAAATGACAGCAAAGTATTTATAGTCTCCGGTGGCCTGCAGAGCCCGTACATAACCTAAAAACATGACACATTTTATGCACATCAATGCTTACATGATGTCTACTTGTATCAAATGTGATGTTCGTGCAAGCGATGTTGCTGGCACAACCTTAAAAGGAAACGTCTTTTTGTCGTCCACATGAAATGCAGTGCACAGCGTTTTTGGTCTCTAAAGACTTTCTCTTCTTCGCCTCATAGAATGCTAAGTTGAGCTTGTTGGGGAAGTTTGTGAAGCGCAGGTTTTTTACTACGGTGTGATGTGTCATAGTACCAACATGGAAGTAAGGAGTAATGGTTTTCGCGCTAAGCGCATCTGCAATGTCATTGAGTGTGGACCACAACATCCACAAGAGAACGTACACTGGGACGTGAAAGAAGTTGGCTGCACAAATATAGTGACAACAGAAGAATGGGGCTAATCCAGACGCTGTGAACAATTCTTCGTGGTGAAAATAAACTTCTACTGCAAGGAACTGGCAGCGAAGTTGCGTAAAAAGTACCGGGAAGGAGCAATATGGAGTCCCCAAATGGCTCAACTACGACAAATGTTTTTTTCTGACCCCAGCGATGGTCAGCACTGTGGAACTGCAAATCAGGGCAACCAGGAGCCACAACACAAGCTTTGAGTATAGGACAATTTTCAAAAACACATCGATACGACGTCCTTACCTTCAATGTATAATACAGAATAATTTTCCTCAAGTATTTGAGAAGTATCATAGTAGTGAATGTAATGATAGTAATTACTCATGTGGGTTCAAACGATATCAATATTTCCTAAAATAGGAAAGTTTCAAGAAGAGACAGCCGTTGTGCCACCGAACCTCTTTAAAGTGACGTTTTAAAACTGAAGTTCCTCTGTGATGAATCCCGTGATCCATATTTGACAAGGCAATATTGTATGCCGTTTTGCGCAGCATAAGTATGTTACGCTATTTCCGAGTTTGGCTTTGCCACAGTCTCGAATGTTTTTTTAAGCCTAAACAAAAGATTGCATTCTGTAGCATATCGCGAGAGAATTCAGTCGGCTGGCAAAAGCAACGATGGCATTTTACTTCAATTTGCTTGACAGCGTCGTCTGACATTGCACGACAACCTTCTCGTGCGTCCCACTCCGAGTAACCCATTCGATGTTGTTCGATGTCTAGCCTTGTCTTCTATCAAGAAACAGTAAAGAAAATAAGATCAACTGGGCGTATGGGACACCTTTTCATATATGGTAACTTGTTCGCAACAACATTTAGCGCGACAAAGTTCGTCTTGATGCCTATATAAGCTCTGCCATTGAGGTAGGAGAATTGAGGCTCCAGAGTCGCAAACAAGTGCTGATTATTTGCACCGGGTGCAGTATTTTCTACGGCCCGACAAGCTTGCCAAACACTCGTACGATACCTAAGTTCATCCCAGTGTTCAAAGTCATTTCTTAAAAATAACACCTTAGAGCCTTAGGAGCAAAATGAAGCATTTGAAGCGCAATATTCAGGCATACTTATGTTAAACCTGTCAAAAAAATCTCGTCTCTACTTATATTTATATATCTCAGCTAAATTACGAAGAGTAACTCAGCTAATGTAATGAAAAAAATCAAAGACCTCATCTCGCGTTAGGGTTCCATTGATGTAGACACATATGTCGGAACAACGTGGCCTTCCAAGAATTTTACGCGCAATGCCAGCTTTACGGACCCTATATAGGTGAATGTTGTGATCGCGTGCTCCATATAAATGGCAGTTTTTCTTTTTACGTTTTCTAAAATGTCACTCTAGACGTGAATTGACCTCAAACATAAAAAAGTGATTGGGAATTCACATGTTTTCCAGACAAGCTGCCACAATGAATTGCACGAAGAGCTTCTACTACTTCGTGTTCATTAACATATAAACGTAAGGCACGTATAGAAGCTGAATAGCAGATACAAACCTGCAAAACTTCTTTTCCAAGTGGAGGTGTGTATAGCTTCTATTCCCTCCAGAACATGAATGTGTTCATGCCTAAAAGCACACCTAGAGCTTTCGGGGAACCTTTTCGGACGTTCTTGCGTCACCTAGAACCTGCAAAATAAAAAAGACAACGATTCTGTTGGCACATACAAAGCTGTTTCTTGCACTGCAAAATGTTTCAGCATAGGAGTCTGTATTCAACTGTATACTCATCCGTGTTGTTGTTAGGGGAATGTTTCCTCCATGTACAGGCGCATTTATAAGTTGCTCAGCGTCATGCTTGGGTAGCCATCACTAAATAGGCCATTCGACAACAACAGGGACTTAGGAAAATGGGCGAACGAAAATATACAACATACACACTACACTTCGACCACTAATTCGATGCGACAGGTCGCTGTCGCATGTTGTCACTGAGAGCTAAAGTACAGGTTTTATGACAAGATGAATATTTATGACTTACATCCGTCTATGAGGAATGGGTCATTCAGCAAACATGTGAAATTCGTGACTAAACAAGCCCCCGATGGGCAGTAAAACGGGCTGGTCGATAGCCGCTTGCTACTCCATTGGGAAGCTTATCGAAGTGTGGAAACACGCTGGCTGAGACAAAAGACAACAGGGCATTGCGACGCGGCATGTACGCCATGCTGTACCTCATCACAGACCATGAAACTAGCCTCGCCTCTCAATAGTGGGCGCAAATCTGCAATAGGCTCGATGGAAGCCTTCAATTAAAAGAGATTGATCCTGCCTACGTTGCTGGTTAGAACCATCTAAATACGGGGCAGAAACTAGCAAACTAAATACCTGATTGCTCCACCTAAGGAAGGGACACAGTCAGGACATAATACAAATCCAAATTCAAACCAATATTCTACAGTTCGCGGGCGTGTCCGTGTCAGACTACACAGGCCTTCCCAACCCAGAATTAGACACCCCCATAGCGGAGGCATAGGTGTATGCAGCGTTACATCAGCTTTGGACAAACTGGGCACCCGGCCCTGATCGCGTTACCAGCATAAATCTAGGAAACCCGGATGCAAGCTTAATTAAGGTTCTAACCGAATATCTTGACCAGCACTGGGAACACGGCACACGGTCTCCGATATGGAAACGTGTGAAGGGGACCATCATTAGAAAGCGAGGCAAACGGCTCGGCTTATTTAATTTGCACCCATTCTGCCTCGCTTCACGTGCAGGGAAACTCCCGGAACACATAATCGTTAATCGCCAAAATAGATTTATGAAGAAAAATGTCCTCTACGCTCCAAATATGTTCGGACTCATTGCAGGGCTCTCCACCAAAGATATTATATCGATGTTATTATATCTCGTTATACAGAGACGAGGTACTCAAAGAAGAGGTACTAACTCCTGAATTCCCACATTTCATAAAAAGTTATAGTGCGCTTGACCTGACTCAGTCAGCTCGGCACGGGTTACCGCACTTATCAATATGGTTTTGCGATTTTACCGCATGTTTTAACGCATGTTGCAGCCTTTTTAACCCTAGGATAGGTAACCCCCATATTTCACCCTCGGCAGCAGAGGCACTCGACGTACCTCTGCAGAGGCAGAGGTACGTGGCAGTCCTGTCTCCATTTATTCTTAATATTACTCTAATCCCGCTTGCGCAGTAATTGTCCGCCATACTGGCACTGCAGGACTCCCTGTACGTCGATGAAATTACTCTCATGACCCCCACAGGCAAAACTAACACAGTCGAATATACCCGTCAAAAAGCAGCAAGAATGTTCAAGAACATGCGCGGAGCATCGGGCTCAGCTATTCCGCTCAGAAATCTTAACTTCTCAACTTATCATTCGCCCCAAAGACCCTTCCCCTCCAGCAATTTCAACATATCGGGATTATAAGCTCACCACAGAGGTAAACAGAACAAGAAGTCTAGACTTCCACATTTCCAATAACACTTGCAATTCCATCGTTATAGGTGCCATAGGAAGGTCCGAGCTGAATACCTCCACCCTCCTAAACAGGATTTATAATCGCTACAGGGGAATGCGCGAAGCAGACAGGCGCTGCCTACTCCAAGCGCTCTGCTTTTGTAAGATAAACTACTCCCTCTCTTATCTGAACCTCTCAACACTCGAGAGAGACAAGGTAGGTCACCTCATCCCCACTGGATGCAAAACTGCCCTGCTCCTTCCTTAGAGTACCACTACGAGTAAACTGTGTCCAAGCACACCTCATTAGCTATTATACGTCTTTCGCAGTGTGAAACAGGAAGCAAGCTCCTACAGCGCCTGAAAATCAGCCTCGTAGGGCGCACCACCCCCACTACTTCACCTCCCGACTTCTTTAGCGACCGTCTGTACATACCATCATTACCGAGAAATACTCATCCAACCCATTATTATGACCGCAGGGTAGCCAAAGCCATGGCCCTTCTTAAGCGCTACCCTTTTTAGGTCCAAAACACTTATGTAGATTCTGCTGGAAGCTCTCACTTTCCTGCCTTCACAGTGGCAGTCTAGGATAATGCTCAATAATAAACTTTGTAGCACTAAAGCCCTACAGAGCAAGGGACAAGGACTGCGAGAGACGGCAACCACTGCGCAGGCTTCCAACAACAATTTATTGCGTTGCCACATCATCTGTATTTGTACAAGAGAGGGCATGCGCAGAAACTAAAAGGCGGTCACAAAGGGTGTTGCATAAGGAAGTCATTCTGGTAAGTACATAGTCACGTGAAAGAAGCGCACATTACTATTACTATCTGTTCAGATACGTGACTTCGGTAGGTGTCAGGGCTGTATACGGGGCCCTGACACACAAAATACCCAGCTTCTATTGAAATAGGCTGCTATAATTTTCCGCGTGAGCCCAGGCGGTAATTAGCAAACTAATCACACGACTGCTCCACGTAACGAAGCGGCGACGTCAGGTCGTAGTTCAACTCTAAATTCAAGCCTAGTGTGCGCAGTACGCGACCGAGGCCATGCGAGACGACGTAGGCCTCCCCAACCCAGAAATACTAATATGCGCTTTTTCCCCGTGACGAACTATTTAGTACAATGACTTGCTGTTCTAACACCCATTGTAACCGCCTTTCATTTGCTGCTCATGCCCCCTCTTGTTTATATACACGTGATGTGGCAACCGAATAAGATATTGTGGGAAATCGGCGAAGTGTTTATTGCCTCTGGCAGTCCTTGTCCTTTGCCCTGTATGTCGTTATTGCTACGAATTGGTTTATTAAGAATTGTCCAAGACGGACCACTTAGTTCGCGCTGCAGGTCGTTTTTACCTTGAATTACCAACTAGCCCACGCAACCACCCTTATTTCACTTTGTAGGGCCACCGTCGACCGAGTAGCCAATCGAGGCGGAAGAAGCCTCCATTGCTGTAGCAATTGCTCAAGCTCAGACTGAATATATCTTCTCAGACTCAAAAACAGCGATTCGTAACTTTACTATGTGTCGAATTCACGTGCCCGCCTATCATATACTGCAATTGAGCGTTCATTCCAAAGGCATAATCACCATCCTATGGGGTCCAGCGCGCTGTGGACATTCCGCTAATACGCTAATATGAGTAATAATGCGGTAATATAATACGGTAATATAGCTTGTCGCCTGAGCACTCCTCAACCGGGCAGGGGATAGTCTACCTTCCGCAGCACGCGGAGATGCCTACGCTGCCACAATTACCCATGTGCAAGAGGTCCGTGGTTTGAATCCCGGTGCCGCCCAATTTTTCACCGGATTACAAAAAAACAAAATAAAAATTCGTGTGTTGATATAATTGCATAAACTGGCCAGGAGTGTGGCCTGATCCCGGTAACCAGAACCGGTAACGCACTCTCTCACCAGATTAGGATTCGCCACCCTGGTGGAGTACTTGGCCACAACCTCCTATACGAACGCAACAATCAAACCCCGGCCCTCAGTCCTCAGCAGCTGCGAAGCAACAGACCACGGCGGCGGTCGGACCTGCGACGCAGCAGAGGGTGCTAAGAATCCCTGGATCCGGACAGGCCGCCATTGGAACATGAACCTGGCAACGTTTAACGCTAGAACGTTATCTCGTGAAGCGAGTCTAGCAGTGCTATTGGAAGAATTAGAAGGCAGTAAATGGGATATAATAGGGCTCAGTGAAATTAAGAGGCCAAATGAAGCATATACAGCGCTAAAAAGCGGGCACTTCCTGTGCTACCGGGGCTTAGCGGAGCGACGAGAACTAGGAGTCGGATTCCTGATTAATAAGAATATAGCTGGTAACATACAGGAACTCTATAGTATTAACGAGAGGGTGGCAGGTCTTGTTGTGAAACTTAATAAGAGGTACAAAATGAAGGTTGTACAGGTCTACGCCCCTATATCCAGTCATGATGACCAGGAAGTCGAAAGCTTCTATGAAGACGTGGAATCGGCGATGGGTAAAGTCAAAACAAAATACACCATACTGATGGGCGACTTCAATGCCAAGGTAGGCAAGAAGCAGGCTGGAGACAAGGTAGTGGGGGAATGTGGCATAGGCACTAGGAATAGCCGGGGAGAGTTATTAGAAGAGGTCGCGGAGCAGAATATTGTGCGGATAATGAATACCTTCTTCCGCAAGCGGGATGGCCGAAAGTGGACGTGGAGGAGCCAGGACGGCGAGACTAGAAATGAAATAGACTTCATACTCTGAGCTAACCCTGGCATCATACAAGATGTGGACGTGTTCAGCAAGGTGCGCTGCAGTGACCATAGGATGGTAAGAACTCGAATTAGCCTAGACCTGAGGAGGGAACGGAAGAAACTGGTACATAAGAAGCCGATGAATGAGTTAGCGGTAAGAGGGAAAATAGAGGAATTCCAGATCAAGCTACAGAAAAGGTATTCGGCTTTAACTCAGGAAGAGGACCTTAGTGTTGAAGCAATGAACGACAATCTTGTGGACATCATCAAGGAGTGTGCAATAGAAGTCGGTGGTAACTCCGTTAGACAGGATACCAGTAAGCTATCGCAGGAGACGAAAGATCTGATCAAGAAACGCCAATGTATGAGAGCCTCTATCCGTACATCTAGAATACAACTGGCAGAACTTTGCAAGCTAATCAACAAACGTAAGACAGCTCACATAAGGAAGTATCATATGAATAGAATTCAACATTCTATCAGGAACGGAGGAAGCCTAAAAAGCAGTGGAAAAGAAACTAGAAATAGGCAAGAATCAGATCTATACGTTAAGAGACAAAGCTGGCAATATCATTACTGATATGGATGAGATCATTCAAGTGGCTGAGGAGTTCTATAGACATTTATACAGTACCAGTGGTACCCACGACGATAATGGAAGATACAATAGACTAGAGGAATTTGAAATTCCTCAAGTAACGCCGAAATAAGTAAAGAAATCCTTGGGAGCTATGCAAAGGGGAAAGGCGAGCAGGGGAGGATAAGATAACAGCAGATTTTTGAAGGATGGTGGGCAGATTGTTCTAGAGAAACTGGCAACCCTGTATACGCACTGCCTCATGACTTCTAGCGTACCAGAATCTTGAAAAAACGCTAACATAATCCTAATGCATAAGAAACGGGGCGCCAAAGATTTGAAAAATTATAGACCGATCAGCTTACTGTCCGTTGCCTACAAAGTATTTACTAAGGTAATTGCAAATAGAATGAGGAACAAGTTAGACTTCTGTCAAGCAAAGGACCAGGCAGGATTCTGTATAGGCTACTCAACAATAGACCATATTCACATATTCAATCAGGTAATAGGAAAATGTGCGGAATATAACCAACCTTTATATATAGCTTTCATTGATTACGAGAAAGCGTTTGATTCAGTCGAAACCTCAGCAGTCATGAAGGCATTGCGGAATCAGGGTGTAGACGAGCCGTATATAAAAATACTGAAAGATATTTATAGCGACTCCACAGCCACCGTAGTCCTCCTTAAAGGAAGCAACAAAATTCCAAATAAGAAAGGCGTCAGGCAGGGAGATACGATCTCTCCAACGCTATTCACAGCGTGTTTACAGGAGGTATTCAGAGACCTGAATTGGGAAGCATTGGGGATAAGAGTTAATGGAGAATACCTTAGTAACTTGCGATTCGCTGATGATATTGTCTTGCTTAGTAACTCAGAGGAGCAAGTGCAATGCATGCTCACTGACCTGGAGAGGCAAAGCCGAAGGGTGGGTCTAAAGATTAATCTGCAGAAAACTAAAGTAATGTTTAACAGTCTCGGAAGAGAACAGCAGTTTACGATTGGTAGTGAGGCCCTGGAAGTGGTAAGGGAATACATCTGCTTAGGACAGGTAGTGACTGCGGATCCGGATCATGAGACTGAAATAATCAGAAGAATAAGAATGGGCTGGGGTGTGTTTGGCAGGCATTCTCAGATCATGAACAGCGGGTTGCCATTATCCATCAAGAGAAAAGTTTATAACAGCTGTGTCTTACCAGTACTCGCGTACGGGGCAGAAACCTAGAAGCTTACGAAAAGGGTTCTGCTTAATTTGAGGACAACGCAACGAGCTATGGAAAGAAGAATGATAGGTGTAACGCTAAGGGATAAGAAAAGAGCAGATTGGGTGAGGGAACAAACGCGAGTCAATGATATCTTAGTTGAAATCAAGAAAAAGAAATGGGCATGGGCAGGACATGTAATGAGGAGGGAAGATAACAGATGGTCATTAAGATTTACGGAATGGATTCGAAGGGAAGGGAAGCGTAGCAGAGGGCGGCTGAATGGTTAGGTGGGCGGATGAGATTAAGAAGTTTGCAGGGACAACATGGTCACAATTAGTACATGACCGGGGTAGTTGGAGAAGTATCGGAGATGCCGTTGCCCTGCAGTGGGCGTAACCTGGCTGATGAAGATTATCATGGCTAAGCAAGTTGTTTGGCCTGAACTTCAAACGAGTACTTTGATTTGTCATTTCATCCATTATTTGACTTTTCAGGGTGATGTCTTACCCCAATGTTATCTCTACTCGATTCCGCGAGCCGACTTTTATCATATAGACGGTTATTGCGCAAACAAACCTATTCCGCCTTTGAGGGGGCGGAGCGACAGCAGCGTTGGAAGGCTGCCCTGCGGAGCTGATGGCCGGAAGACAAACTCCGGAGCGTTTGCTGGGCCAAAGCGGCCGCCGAATCACAAGGACTTTCGGCCACCTAGAACGTCCTGAGAGCCCACCGTCTTCAACATCGGGAAGGAGGGACTAGTCGCTCCTCGCCTACGATTTATCTGCAAGCAAATAAAGAAGCGTGACCAGGTTTATGGTAAATTTGTAAAATTCCGTTACCCTGCTGTATTGAAGGCTTTTAAAGTGTATAGAAATAAACTAACCAAAGATCTACGAAAAGTAAAAGATGCTTATTATTTCAAGACGTTTTCTTCTCGCTCTCAGAACAATAAACATTGGAATAAACTGAATTTTGTATTGGGCGACAACGAAGGAGCGAGTCCATAGAACGAATTGTTCACAAAGGACAGAAGTTATCACGGCAGGAAATGGCTGAACTGTTTATTAAACATTTTGTGTATCGCGATACCTATTGTCGCAGCACTGCGCGACTGAGGCAGAGAAAGAAGAAGTAGGGTGTGCGCACGTGGTCCCGGGGTACTCTGCGCCGGCTGGGCCTGGCCTGTAGCTTCCATCTACCTCGTTTCACCCTGTAAATAAACATCATTCGTAACATCTTTGGTGGACGTGCGGGGTAAATCTTGGACGATCCTAGACGACGCAGCTCTACCAACTGTCCGATGGAGTAGGCGCTTGGCCGGTTTACGACCAAAAGCAGCGGACATGGCCGATTCCGGAGAAGGCAGTGACGACCTCACCTGTGGCGGAACAGACAGCAATCACGCAACTCAGACTGGCTACTGGACACCGCTGCGAGAGCCATTCACCTTTTCGGGGAAGGCGAACGAAGACGTCGACGACTGGCTTAAACACTACAACAGAGTGAGTCGCCACAACCACTGGAGCACTACGAAGCAGCTCAATAACGTGTTTTTTTTTCTCGCTGGAACCGCGCTCCTTTGGTTTGAAAACCACGAGAGCTTTCTGACCAGCTGGGACAATTTTGTAGAAGAATTCACCAAGAGCTTCAGGGACCCGATCTCTAAGAAAAAGAAGGCTGAGCAGACGCTTTCCCGACGAGCTCAATTACCTGGCGAAAGGCGTACAACGTACATAGAGGCTGTTCTGAAATTATGTGGAATCGTCAGCGCCACCATGACAGACGAAGACAAAGTAGGACATCTGCTTAAAGGAATCGCTAAAGACGTTTATAATTTTCTGATAACGAAGGAAGATCTTAGTACTCCTTCTGATCTGAGGGAATACAGCCGGGTGTTTGAAGCGCTGAAAATGAGAAGGATTGGGCCAAAGTGTGGACGCTTGGACAACGTTACTACTATTGCAAGTGTGTCCGTCCCAACCCACGACGACATCTCGTCGGTGATTCGGCAAGTGGTTAAAGAAGAGCTTGAACGCCTTAAAGTTGTTGACGACGCTCATGTGTGCCATCAGTGTGCGTTTGATCATCGCTCTCGTGTGCCACCGGCCACCTGGGCACCTCAGAGTTACCGAGAACCTCGCAGGACCTATGCTGATCGTACGGAGAGCAGCAACTTGCCACCGCGACCGACAAGTCTGGGACGCCGACAAGATGCACCACAACGATCTTTTCCGCGGGCTCTTCCCTCCTACAACCAGCCTGAGAGTACGTTTCCACCCATAACACCCATGTCACCGGTGTCAGCCGCGACAAGCCGCGACTCCCGCATTTGCTACAGCTGCGGTGTGCCTGGACGCATTGCTAGGTATTGCCACCGCCGCCAGCAGCGTGCTCCACGGTTTAATTCCTACACACCCCGCGTGGCCGCTGACGAGCCCTGGCCGTATCCCAGTTCCTTCCAGCGGCTGCAGCAGGGACCCGCGAACCGCAGTGACTCCCCCGTTTCCGATCGCAGCCTGACACCACCACCGACACGACAATGACGCTCTGCATCACCTCGTCGTCGCTCGTTGTCACCACCGCCGCTGGTAAACTAGCTAATGCGACCGACGGGGGTGAGGCCGCAATATGTTCATCTTCATCAAGACCTCCTTGTGTAAAATTGTTTAAAAACAAAATGTGCGTTTTAGTTGACAATGTGAGTGCTTTTGCTTTAGTTGACACCGGGGCGGCAGTTTCTGCTATGAGCCTGTCCTTCAAAACTCGTCTTGGACAACAAGTTATGTTTTCTTGGGATCGGAACGCTACCTTTTGTGGAGTTGGTGGGGAAATGTTACGCCCCCTAGGGGTCTATTCTGTTTCAGTTACGATAGGGGACCAGACATTTCGAAGTGAATTTACTGTGGTTGAACGTACAACGCATGATATTATTTCAGGAATTGATTTTTTGCTTGAGTGGGGGGCAACTTTGAATTGTGGAAGTGACGCGATTTCTCTTCGTCGCGACGCACGAACTTCAATGACCAGTGATGTGTCACAAGATGTGACTTTGCCCCTCTGAGACTGCAATGTTTGTACCTGTGAATACTTCTCGCCCTCGTACAGGTTCTTGTTGTGGTTTAGCCGAGCCCGAATATAACAATGAGCTCAAGAAAAATGCGATGGTCCCTCGCTCCCTCGTTGTCACCACTGATGGTTGTACTCGTTTGTGGGCAGTGAACACTTCAACCCAATCCATAACATTGCCGCTAGGACTTAAAGTGGCAAGTTTTGATGAACAAGCCATTGTCAGCATTTGAACGGTCGAAATGTCAACTCCCGAAAAGAAATTCAACCCCAATTCCAACCATGATAATTCTGCTGACATTAAGCGCATGATTAACAAGTCGCTGTCTTCTAGTGAGCAGCGTCTGCTGGAAGCTGTGCTCGCTCGCTGCGCCACAGTGTTTGATTTTGCTCAAGGCCAACGAGCGTCCCATACACCACCGGCGTCTCGTATGCAACACCGCATCCATACAGGGCAAGCAACGCCAATTCGTCAGAAGCCCTACCGCGCTTCACCTTCAGAGAGAAAATCATCGCCGAGCAGGTCGAAGAAATGTTACAGAAAGTAGTGATCCAGGAATCATGTAGCCCTTGGGCTAGTCCTGTGATCCTAGTGAAGAAAAAAGACAACTCATGGAGATTCTGTGTGGACTATCGCCGCCTAAACACCGTCACAAAGAAAGACGTGTACCCCCTACCACGAATAGATGACGCCGTCGACTGCCTCCACTCCGCGTCGTATTTCTCTTCTGTTGATTTACGGTCAGGATATTGGCAAATCCCCATGCACCCCTCAGACAAGGAGAAGACAGCCTTCGTGACACCTGACGGTCTCTTTGAGTTCAACGTTATGCCCTTTGGCTTATGCAACACTCCAGCGACATTCGAGCGATTTATGGATACCGTACTCCGCGGACTCAAATGGGAAATTTGCATGTGCTATTTAGACGACGGCATTATCTACGGCCGGACATTTCACGAGCACAATCAGCGCCTGTCGATCGTTCTTGACTGTATCCAGCAAGCTGGCTTTATTTTAAACTCGAAGAAATGTCATTTCGGTGAGCGTCAAGCCCTCGTACTAGGCTTTCTGGTCGACAAAGACGGCATACGACCACACCCTGAAAAGATAGCAGCGGTTCGCGACTTCCAACAGCCACAAACTGTGAAAGATCTGCGAAGCTTTTTGGGCCTTTGCTCATATTTCCGGCGCTTTATTAAGAATTTCGCACAGCTTGCCTCTCCCCTCACGTCTGTCCTTCACAAAGACACCCCATACTTGTGCACTGCTGACTGCGAGTCGGCGTTTTAACAGCTGAAATTTTTGTTGACTTCTGGACCGGTGCAGCGGCATTTTGATCCGGAGGCGTCAACTCAGCTGCACACTGACGCCAGCGGTGCGGGTGTTGGCGCTGTGCTTGTTCAACTCTGCGATGGCCGTGAGCATGTAATTGCCTACACTAGTCGGACACTTACAAAAGCGGAGACAAACTACACCGTTACTGAACCCGAGTGCCTAGCAGTCGTATTCGCCATTCAGAAGTTCCGTCCGTATCTACATGGCCGCGCATTCACGATAGTGACTGACTATCATTCACTCTGTTGGCTGGTTGGGCTGCGTGACCCGTCTGGTCGGTTGGCCCGCTGGGCTTTGCGCCTTCAAGAGTACAGCTTTTCCGTTAACTACAAGAGGGGGCGCTGTCACACGGATGCTGATTGCCAATCCCGTCTCCCTTCGCCTCACACTAAAGCTGAGGGTGATGACTTCGACGACTACTTAGTTTCCATCTCTTCCGACTTTCCAGACCTGCGTACCTTCGAGAGCGAGCAACGTTGCGACCCTACCTTGAAATCCCTACGGGCAGCTGCACGTGAGCCAGCAGGAACAACACCGTTTACTTTTCGTAATGGTTTGCTGTACAAAAAAATTACTCGGCGGATGGTCCCCCATTGCTTCTAGTTGTGCCCGAAAACCTGCGCCCTGCTGTCCTTCGTTCCATGTATGACGATATCACGTCCGGGCACCTTGGCTTTGCACGCACACTACACCGACTTAGACAGAGATTCTTCTGGCCCAAGCTCTGGAAAACAACGAAACAGTATGTCGCCACCTGTACTGTTTGCCAGCGCCACAAGCAAACGACGACGGCCCCAGCAGGCTATTGAGAACCAGTTAGGCCACCGACGCAACCTTTTGAAAAAGTCGGCATCGACTTGCTTGGCCCGCTACCAAAGACGTCAGCTTGCTACCGCTGGATTATAGTATGCGTAGATTATCTTACTCGCTACATGGAAACGGCGGCACTTCCATCGGCCACTGCAGCCGATGCCTCTTCTTTTTCGTCGCATCACGTCATACTTCGTCACGGCGCTCCCCGGGTTGTCATCAGTGACCGTAGACGGCAATTCACCGCCGACGTCGTTGAAGAACTTTTACGGCTTTGTGGTTCTGCATATCGCCATTCCAATCCTTACCACCCGCAAACCAATGGCCTCACGGAGCGGACGAATCGAACCCTTACCAACATGTTATCAATGTATGTCGCTGCTGACCACGAGAATTGGGACGCCGTCTTACCTTTTGTAACGTACGCGTACAATAATGCCACGCACGAAGTTACTGCATATGCGCCGCTCTTTTTGCTGTACGCACGGGCTCCCCAGAGCTTTCTGGACACTATTTTACCTTTATCGTGCCAAGAAGATCCTTCCATGGCCCAAACTCTGTGTCGTGCTGAGGAAGCACGTCGACTGGCGCATCGTAGGACGTTGTCCTCACAAGGCAACATCAAGATTCGCTATGATGCGCGGCATATCCGCGTCAGCGTTACTCCCGGTGATTATGTTTGGTTGTGAACACCTGTTCGCAAAAAGGGATTGTACCGCAAGTTTATCGCCACTTACACCGGACCATTCGTTATACTCAGCCGCTTGAGTGATGCGAACTATGTCGTTGCGAAAGTGATGGCAAGTAATCGGCGTTCACGTGCGACGCAATTTGTTCACGTGGCCAGACTAAAGCAGTACAATCACAGGTCCCTTTAACTCGCTCAGCGAGCTTCGTCTGCCCCCGGGGAAAATGTCGCAGCACTGCGCGACTGAGGCAGAGGAAGAAGAAGTCAGGTGTGCGCGCGTGATCTCGGGGTACTCTGCGCCGGCTAGACCTGGCCTGTAGCTTCTATCTCGGACCTCGTTTCACCCTGTAAATAAACATCATTCGTAACACTATGTTACTTCTGCACAACTTCCTCACCTTATTTTCGCTCCAAATGAGAACACGCTCCTTTTTCAGTCTACAGTTGTTCATGAAGTGCATACAATATTTTATGGTTTTCAAAACTGGTCTTGTATTGATTCTGATGGGATACAAACACCCTCAAATTTTGTGCTGCATTAGATTACTGAGCTACTTGTACACACGTACAACTTGTGCATCTCAACCGGTGTTTTTCCTGCAAAGATGAAGACTGCCAGAGTAACAGTTCTCCATAAGAAAGGCAACAAGCTAGACATCAATAATTACCTGCCCAGATCTGTTCTTCCTATCTTTGCGAAATCTTTAGAGAAAATATTATTCTACGTTTAAACTCATTCTGTAATAAGCACAACCTAATTAGCGAATCTCAGCATGGGTTTTAAAAAGACAAGTCCACAAAGTTAGCCCTACTCCATCATAAAGAATATATCCTTACCAGTTTCAAAAGCAAGCTCATCACTCTAGGTTTACTTGTAGATTTCAGTAAAGCGTTCGATTATATTAGCCGCCACATTCTTTTTCATAAGCTCATGGTTGAGGGTATGAACCATTGCTGACAAAGAAGTGCTGATATCGGCTCCGTCGTTAATGCCCGCTTTCGCAGTGCTAATTAGTTTGGATCACGCAGATTTTACTACCACTGTGATCGTGAAGGTATCCGCTATGCTCTGATACCCGACTTTCCACCAAAGGTGCGTTTTTCATCGATTTATTGGACTTTACCTGGTTCACCGTCAATAGGCATTGCTAGGCCTAGCCAGCCGTACTACTGCCACGACAAAATGGAGGTTTTCCCCACCACTTTGACGCACGTCCCAAACGCGCGTGCAAGTAGAGAGAAAAGAAATTATGCCCGAGGAATTTCATCGCACGCCCGGATGGCTGCACAACGGTGGGCACACGAGCCGAACACGCCTGCATGCAACGCAGGGTGAGTCGAATTCTCGTACCGATACTCCGAGCTCTCAGCAGAAGACTAAATTCAACAAGAACGTTAGGACCGCCATTATTCGGGCGGCTAGCATGCCCACAATGCCTGCCGAAGAAATTAAGATGGTCGCGCGGCCCCGCGGAGGGCTCGATATTTCTATGGCAGGAGCTGCATGCGTGGCTACTGCCATCATGCCGGCAGCGGGAATTGAGAAGGCAGATCGAGCTGAGGATATGGCGTGTCCCAATACCCATCAGAACATTATGGTGCACAGCACTCCGTGTGAGGAGCGAGCGAAGATGTATGCTCGAATAAAAGCTATCAATGTCCAAGGCAAAGTGTACGAAGTGAGCGCTTACGGAACGACCGCCCACGACACCGTCAAGGGCGTGATCAGGGGCATAGCGCTCGAGGACAGCGAAGCTGAAATAATGCAGCAGATCGTTACAAAGTACAACCGCCTCGCCGCGGGGGCGAAGCGCATCGGGAACACGACGACTATAATCGTTGCGCTCAACGGTATCAAGGTTCCCATGTATGTGCGTCATGGATCCACGCTCTATCCGTGCAGTCTCTACAGGAAGCAAATAGAAGTTTGCAAAGTATGCGGCAAGGCCGCCACAGGCGTGACGTGTGCCCCACACTGAACGTACATGTTTGACTTTTATGCGGTGTTTCTAATCCTAGAGAGGGCCACAAGTGTGTCCCCAAGTGCAAGCTCTGTGGCGAAGAACACCTCACTGGGGACCGCCTCTGCAGAGCCAATACAAGGTTCCGTACGTCGTGCGGCGACGACGTTGGGAACGCCCAAACGCCGAATAACAGCGAAAGAAAGCACTCGAATCAAGCTCCTTTCCACGCCTAGGACGCTCCCGCTCGCGCAGCGCTTCCCGTGGCGGATTCCGCTGCGCGTCGCGCCTTGCCTTACGCCACGCATCACGTTACGCTTCCCGTCATGCCTCGCGCAGCGCATCCCGCGGCCGTGACTCGTCGTACAGGAACAACTGCGGCGCAAAGCGATCGCGCTAACTTGACATAGTCAGCGAGGCCGACGTAGCCAAGGGCGAAGTCAAAGACAGCAACGCCAGCTCCAACAGCGCCACTAGTGGCCGAAGCACTCCGAGCAGCTGGCAGGCGTGGATTACCAGCCCCTACTATAAAGAACTCGAACAACTGCGTGAAACCAATGCGACGCTGGTAGAAACCACGCGCCGGCTTGCCGGAGAGCTAGCCGAGGTCAAGGAAGAACGTCAAGCACAGCAAGGCCATCCAAGGACAGACCCAGCTCAGTCACCCGATACACCTACACCCTCCACCAACCCGCCATCACACCAATGCATACTATCCATGGGCGCAACCCAAGACGAGCCCCAGGAGGAGAAACCACTGATCCAACTCCCAGGAAAAGAGCACGCACCGAACCTACACCCACCGTTGTCCCCGAGCAGAACACCGACACGCTATCGCACCAAGGCACAGAATCAAAGGACAAAACCCAAGACGCGCCCCAGGAGGAGAAGACCACTGACCGAACCACCAAGAAACGAATACGCACTTCATCAGGACATTACAAGGACCTGACCCCAATTGGAAACACAACTCGAAACCAAAACTGAAGCGCTCGCCAACACCTACGTCAGCACGGCTGCCGTGACCGACCGACGAATGGCACCGCTGGAGGAACTGATCACCACGTCATTCCGCACCATACAAGAGCGTTTCGAATTCACTGAACACACCCTCAAGCCCATAGTGCACAGCCCCATCTTTTCAGCGGAATTCGCCAACCACCCATACCTCCAAGAACAGACGCAAGCCCCACCCTCGCCACAACTATGTCCCAACTCCTATCCACAACAGAATCGCTACCGGGCCTTACGGTCTGGCAGTGGAACTGCCACAGTTACAACAAGAAAGCAGTGTTGCAACAACATATTACCACAGTAAACCAGAAGCCCTACATTATACTGCTGCAAGAAACGGCGACGGTGACCCCCAACCTCCCTGGGTATCGCGCTCACGTTAGCCAAGCGGAGGGACGGGGCGTCTGCACGTTCGTCCGCAAAGGGTTCACGTTCATCGAGCGCTAACTCAAACACGGCCGCAGCAGGGTGGAATACGCCTTCACCGAAATCAACCCAAGGAAACAACGGAAAGGCAGCCTGTTCATCGCCAACATCTACAGTAACCCCAAGCACCAAACACAGAAATCCAAGACAGTACTACACACAGCCAGCACCCAAGCCAGAGACAACACGTTGCTGAGCAAAGGGGACTTCAACGCCGCCCATCGAGCATGGGGTTATGTGAAGGACACGGCCAAGGGACGGGACATATTACAGGATACCCTGGACCACAAGTGTGTCCTAATCACGGACCCCGCGCATCCTACCCGCATCGGCAACTCCGTAGCACGAGACACCACACCAGACCGTACATTCATCAAAAGGGACCACACGGGCAAAGTAACATGTCACAACACGGGCGTCGACCTGGGCAGTGACCACTACATCCTCGAAATTACGATACCCAACCAATTACGGAGCAATAGCATCATACACAAGTGGACGGACTGGGACGAATTCCGTAAGGGGCGCATCACCACAGCACAAGACATCACACAGATCGAAACCTGGACGGCGGAGCTCCGCGATGCCGTGCACTCAGCCACAAAGACCGTAGAAACAGACGAGGACGTCATCATCATGGACAGCCGCCTGGCCCATCTGATAGAGGCCGAACTTTCGATACAGGCGCGTTGGAAGCAGCACCGGCTGAATCGCAAATTGATGAAGAAGGTGGCTGACTTAAACAAGGCGATTGGACAACATTACATGCTCCTTTGCCGTCCACAAAATCTGTAACCGAACTGACAGGGAACTGCATCACAGTTGTACATGGAATCTATTTCAGCACCTTCTAGACGAAACAAAGACCAAATCATACCAGCGCGACCGCCTGGCCCGCCTCATGCACACCATCACACAACAAGGAAAAGACGCTGTTATCAGGAGCCTGGAAGCCAATTATCTTCCAGTGACGCCTACGGAAATCCACCCGCTGTACGGGGGGCTGCCCAACACGTGGCTCCACCGAGACATTACCATTTCAGAGGTACGGGTAGCGCAGCACGAGATCAACAACCGCTTAGCAGCCGGCCCAGATCTCGTTACAAACAAGATGGTACGCAACCTGGACGATGCTTCGATAGAGGCCCTAATCCATTACTTCAATGAACGCTGGCATTCGGGCAAACTCCCCCGACAGTGGAAAACGGCAAGAACGATCCTGATTCAGAAACCGGGCAAACCACTGGACATCGGCAACCTGCGTCCCATCTCGCTGACGTCCTGCGTGGGCAAGGTGCTGGAGCACGTGGTTGCGAACCGGTGGCAGGAATACCTAGAGAAGGAAGGCCCCTATCCTGACACGATGATCAGCTTCCGGCGCAGACTCAGCACACAAAATGCCATGTTATAACTCAAACAGGAAATCATCGACAACAAGACACAAGACAGCAAAGTAATTCTGGGTCTCGATTTACAAAGTGTATTCGACAAAGTCAAACACTGAGCCATATTAGCAAAAGTATCAAGACTCAACATGGGGTAACGAGCTACAATTATATTGAAGACTTCTTGACCAACCGCACGGTGGAGCTGCACGCCGGAGACCTCAAGCTCCCCGAACACAAGCTCGGCATTACGGGTACTCCACAGGGTTCGGTCATCTCGCCGTTGCTCTTTAACCTCGTCATGATCGGGGTAGCGCGGGCAGTAGCGGGGACCGGCGTCCGGCATACGATCTGCGCCGACGACATTACCCTGTGGGCGGCCGGCGGCACCGCAAGCGGCGGTTACCGCCATCGAGCAGCGCAGGTGGGTGTTAATAGTAAGTAACTTTTGCCAATCCTCATGCACTGGTAGCTGCTGATATGCCGCGGTTAAATCAAGAACAGTAAAGGTTTTTCCACCAACCAGTCCTGCAAAAATATCCTCTGCGAGTGGCACTGGGTAGTGTTCATTCTTTATTAAAGGATTTAACGTGGCTTTATATTCTCCGCATAGTCTCACCTTGTGCTGAGCCTTTCTGACGACTACAAGTACGTGGCTCCGTCGCTCTGCATGACTGGCTGCAAGATCCCTCTGTCCTTGAGTGCAAGTAATCCTTGTTCAACGACATTTTTCAGTGCATAGGGAATAGGAGGAGCTTTGCAGAAGACCGGACGAGCCTCTTCTTTCAAAACTATTTTCGGTTCATAACACTTTATGAAACCAACTTGCGGACTGAACACGTCAGGGTACTTTTGCAGCAGGAGCTTCACTTTTTGCTCTGCTTCCACATTGAAAACATGATCCCAGCTCAATTTTAGCTGCGAAACCCAGTGACGCCCTAGTAGGCATGGTTGAGTTCCAGGAATGACAATCACTGCCAAAGTTTTCTTTTGAAGTGCATACTGGACACTTAAATGTCCGTCCTGTCGTCTCGAGAGGCGTGCCACCGTAACTTTTCAGTTCGAAAAGACACTTTGTCAGACCTGGCTTCGGAGGCAGTTGAGTAGATCTGCACGTTGATAAGAGATACGGCTGCACCACTACCTATATGGATACTCACGGGTTGACCCGCGATTTTCATTTCTATCAAGTAGCACCTCTTAATTCGCTTGTTTAAATCAACTTAAGAAAGGTGCAAGTGTTCCGGCTTGGTCTGTACCTCGAGCGCATTAACCGCTTTGTAATTTTTCTTCATGCAAACCTTTGCTAACAGGCCTACTTTCTTGCACCTGTGACATCGTGCCTTACGATATTCGCAATCACTTGCATCATGCTTGTCTCTGCATCTGTAGCGATTTCCGCTAAGACAGAAACCTTGTGGTGTTTTTACCCTAGGTTTTCGTGGTGGACGGCCTTTGCAGCTAACAGCGTGGGCGGCTTTGTCCGTTTGCGGATTTTCAATGGACGGTCAGAAGCTTTTCGACTCTCTTTCGGCGAGTTCCGCTGACTTCGCCAAGTCGCACGCTGTTTCAAAGTTTGAACTCTTTCCTCTTGAGAAGCATTGCTTGATGGCCGGGTTTCGGACACCCACAACAAAGCGGTCACATAACGCGTCGTCCAGAAAAGTCCCCAACGCGCACTTGGCAGCCATGTGTCTTAGTTCAATGGCAAACGCTGAGGCTGACTGCATTTCGAGATGGTGCCGGTGACTGAGCTTGAACATTTCAGCTATTACTTGGCTACATGGCGCGTAGTGCTCCTTCAAGGCCTTGACCACGTCCCTGAACCACTTGTCCTCCGGCGTAGCAGTCTACAGCAGGTCCTTGACGGTCTTGTACGGGCATCTTCCGAGGGCAGTCATGAAGGTGGATTTCTTGAAAACTTCTTCAAACATAGTACAATTCCCAAAACTTCTGCTCCGCAGAAGTTTTGGGAATTGTACTATGTTGAGAACTCTCTGTAAGAGAAGATAACGTGCGAGCTCCACGGATTCCCAACGTTTCCAAAAATGACACTTCCAACATCACGGTGTCTGAAAGCTTACTACCAAGCAAGGATTCCCCCCCCCCTCAGTGATGTCCGGTAGGGCAAGTCACTTATGACGGGCGATTGTATCTCGCCGCTAAGGTGAAGGAAAAATATTTGAATGGACAAGTACAGTGAATGACCACTGTACTTGTCCATTTGTGTCTCCGTTTAGGATTCTCATCATGCATGACAGTGCTGTCACAGACGTAGGCGAGTTGTGTTCAATCAGATCGCAAATTGCTGATCTAGTGAACACAATAATTCTTAAGAAGGGAATGATGCGTAAGAAAATTATAGCTACTTGGACATATTCGTTGTGCAGTGTGCCATTTTTGGAGAAACAATGAAGACCAACGTGTGGTTATTGTCACGTTGTAGTGACGGTGAATAATGCAGAGGTAAAACTGTGAATCGCGAAAGTTTTTATTGCTCGTACTTGTGCCCACAAAGCAACTTACGAATAAAACAGAGCAATAACGGCAAATAAGGTCGCCAATGGTCGAAAATTTGATTAGCAGATGAAGTGCGTCGGCTTTTTAGATAGGTCATCGAAGGATCCAGAGCAATCGCTTGTGCAGGCGTGTCTTCCAAAAACTTCTAAACCGTTGGCGTCGTACACATCAAATCAAATTACACAAGATTCGGTGACAACAGAGAGCAGAGAGAACCATCGATAACATTCGAGAAACGTC
Source organism: Dermacentor variabilis (assembly GCF_050947875.1). Classification (NCBI taxonomy): domain Eukaryota; kingdom Metazoa; phylum Arthropoda; class Arachnida; order Ixodida; family Ixodidae; genus Dermacentor; species Dermacentor variabilis. Next base: position 56,283 of record NW_027460497.1, read on the forward strand.
CGTTACATGCAGACGCGTCTATCACTGTGCGACAAGATTTGTTAGGCGGTAAAGCGTAGTAACCCGATAAAGATAAACAAGCACACGTGTCAATAGCCCCCCTCTTAGAAAGCATCGTCTCGACGCTGTAAGCTAGCCAAAGTCATAAAAAAACTCCTGTGGTAAAGAAACAACAACATAACGAAGTTCGTAAGCGTGCATAAAATGGCTCAAGATGCTCCACGTAGACCACTTCACGTGGTGCGCGGTGCCGCTTTCATTGCGAAATGCCGTCTGGCGCGGCCTCATAGCCTCAGGCTCTCACGAATAGTTCAGTGTGCCAATACGTCGGATGATTTTTAGGGTCCGACATAGCGTCGCAATAGTTTCTCACTGAGTTCTCGTCGGCGTATTGGGTCTGAACCCTAACATGGTCACCGGGCTGGTATTACAAGTAGTGTCTTCGTAGAATGTAGTATCAGCTGTCGGCCTTGTGCTGGTTCTTGATGCGCAGGCGGGAGAGTTGTCGGCTTTCTTCGGCCCTCTGGAGATAGGAGTATATCATCGAGAGTCCTTCCAAACCTTCCGTAAACCGGTTCCTTCCGTAAACAGGTTCCTTCCGTAAACCAGCTTGAACGGCGTGATCTGTGTTGCTACTTGCACTGCCGTGTTGTAAGCGAATGTTACGTACGGCAGGCTTACATTTGCCGTCTTGTATTTGACCTCGACGTACATTTCTAGCTTGTCCGCGAGAGTCTTGTTCAGCCGCAGCGTAAGATGATTCGTCTGCGGTGGTAAGCAGTTATCCTCCTGTGTCATGTATGACTGTATTGCAGAATGGCCTGGGTGAGCTCTGCTTGAAAACACGTTCCCCTGTCGGCGATGAGGTCATCTTGGGCACCATGTTGCAGCAGGATCTTCTCAATGAAGAGTTTCGCCCCTGCTGCTTTACTACCTTTCGGCAGAGCTTGTTTCCAGATGTTAACGTCAAAAAAGGTCCCAACAAATCGGACCACATCAGCTGAAGTGGTCGGCAAGGTGTCTCGATGGGTTGTAATAATTCCGTGGGCCTCGTAGGCGGTGTTGCGTCGATGGCATTCACGGCAAGTCTTGACGTAATGGACGACGTCGGCGGTCAATCGCGGCAAGTAATACATCTCTGGTATTCTCGCCAGAGAACGGGAAAACCGGAGTTATCCGGCTATTTGATCATCGTGCAGCGCGTGCAGGATTCTGACCGCAGTGCTGCAGGCAGAACGAGGAGGTAGTTTGCATGGGCCGCGGAAAATTTCTTCTTTGCCAGGATGTCATTTGGCAAAAATAACGAAGACAATCAGCTCCCACATATCCCCAGGACAAAGTCGGTCTTGCCTTACAACTACTCAGCACAGCTTCCTTGCTCGCGGTGCGTTTCCTGCGTCTGTGCTTATTGTTGCTAAAAAGGAGTCGTTGTCGTTGTCATCTTTTGGCGGATGGTCCACAGGAGCGCGAGACAGGCAGTCGACATAGGAGTGTTTTTGTCTGGAATTGTATATTACAGTGATATCATGTTCTTGCATCTGAGGCTCCGCCGTGCCAGGCGTCTGGAAGGGTCCTTTAAGGCGCTAGCCAACACAAGGCGCGATGGTGGCTTACGACTTTGAACGCTCTGCCATAGAAGTAAGGGCGAAATTTTGCTTTAGCCCACATGATGGCAGGGCACTCCTTTTGGGTTGTAGAATATTTGCATTCCATTTGTGACAGCGACCGGCTAACTTAAGCTATCACCCGTTCAAGTGTATCTTTCGTCTGGACCAGGACCACGCCGAAACCTAGGCTACTGGCGTCAGTGTGGATTTCCGCACAGGCGTATGCGTCGAAGTGCGCAAGTACCGGTAGCGTTTGCATATGTCGTTTGAGTTGTTGAAATGCGTGCTCCTGCAGCGTTTCGCACTTGAATTCGACGTTACATTTAGTTAGATGTGGCAACGGTGTAGCGATGTCTGAAAAGTCCTTACAAAGCGCATGTAGTAGGCGCACATGCCAAGGAATCCACGCACTGGCTTTTCTTGTCGACGGGCTGCTGGAACTTTGCGATGGCAGCTGTCTTCTGCGGGTCGGGGCGTACTCCAGACATGCTGATGACGTGTCCCAGCAACAGCAGCTCTTCATTCGCAAAGTGAAACTTTTCTGCTTTCAGAGTGAGTCCGAAATACTTGATTACCTTTAGTACAATCTCAAGCTGTCTGAAATACTCGTAGAAACTTGCAGAAAAAATAACGACGTCATCCAAGTAGACGAGGCAGGTCTACCACTTCAGCCATGTTAACACCGTGTTCATCGCGTCCTGGAAGGTTGTAGGCGCCGAGTACAGTCGGAATGGCATGACCTCGAACTCCTAGAGGGCGCCTTGCCTGATGCAGGCATTCTTTTCGCGATCACCTCGTCGACTTCTATTTGCCAGTGGTGAGTCTTGAGATACATCGAGAAGAAGTATTTAGTTTTGCAGAACCGATTCAATGCGTACTCTATCCATTGAAGGGGGTTGTAGCTCTTTCTTCGTAACCTTATTCAATCAACGATAATCGACAGAGAACCTTAGGGTTCCTGTCCTTTATGTTTACGAAGACGACAGCAGATGCCGACGGGTTTCTAAACTGATGGATGATGTCGTCGCGCAGCATTTGGCCAACTTGTTGCCTTATAGATTTACGTTCTCGCGATCACTCCGTGACTGCTTTTTTGAGAAAGCTCGGCAGCTGGGGATAACGTCTGAGGACGTTGAACTTTAAGACAGCATCCCCATCTTCATTAATGAGCACTTGAGCCGTTTCATGATAAAAGTGTTTCGTGCGGCAAATACAAAGAAAAAAGAGTGCCAGCAGAAATATGCATGTACTCAGAATGGTAAAATATTTCTGCGCAGAACGGACACCTCAGCAGTCATAGCGACCATTGAGTTTGATGATTTGAATCAAATTGTGTAGTTGTACCTGGACGCGCCTAGAATTTATCTGCTGATATGGCTTATCAGCCACACGAACTTAAGCATATAGTGAAGAAAAATCTGCTTTGTGCATTTTTATTTAAACGTCAGATCCTGAACAAATAAATAAGATGAATTAGCTGTTCTACTCGATACTTTCGGAGTGTCATTTACAGCGATAACGTTGACTGAAACCTGGTACACACCAGCATCGATTGTATTTCACCGTTCTGTCTATCAGTGCTTTTGTCAAAACCGCGAAGATAAAAGGGGAGGTGGCATCACGCTTCTGCTTGAAGAAACAATATCGTGCGAAATAGTCATAGAATACACGACGAAAACTGCTGACTACGAGGTTCTCGCCCTACAAAGTTCAAACAAACTTTTCTGCGTTATTTACAGGCAACCATCTGGTGCCACTAATCGCTTCTTTGAGTTTCTTGAAACCATTTTTAGCTATGCACCTGATCAATGTATAGATGTGGTTCTAGGTGGCGGTATTACCATAAATATGCTTTCATTGACTCAATACCAAAAATAACTCCATGACATAATTGCGGCTAATGGTTTTTTAGCGTAATAACAAAGCCGATGCGAGTGACTTTAGAAAGCGAATCTTTATTAGAGGTATTCGTTACAAATGTTGACACTAACTGAGTAACTGCAGACGTAGTTTATAGTGATATTAGTGATGATCTTGGAATCGTCATGATAGTTGATAAGGCTGTTCACGTTAATCAGAAGAGGCAGGTAATTTATACACAAACTATAACGACAAAAATCTTGAAGCCTTTTTTTCTGCCATTAGCCAACAGACCTGCAAACATTTTTTCGAGGCAGATAATAGTGATACCGCTTAGCTTAACTTTATCACTATATTCAAGGCTATCTATGACGCATATTTACACTAAGAAAGACAGCCACACCATGAAAGGCACGGAAACCCTGGATAACGTCCGATTTGCCCCAAAATGATCATGCATAAGAACTGATTGTACGCGCAGTTAAAAAAATTATGGGGTTTAACTTGCCAAATTCGCTTTCTGATTATGAGGCACGCCGTAGTGGAGGACTCCGGAAATTTCGACCACCTGGAGTTCTTTAATGTGCACCTGAATCTAAGTACACGGGTGTTTTCGCATTTCGCCCCCATTGAAATGCGGCCGCTGTGGCCGGGATTCGATCCCGCGACCTCGTGCTCTGTACGCACAGTTTGTACAATCAAAAGATGAAGAGTTGCTTCAGCACTTCAAAAAGTACAGAAATAATGAAACATCAAAACAAAAAAATGGCTCGAGACGCCTATTTCACGAATGTATTTTGGAGCCCTGATAAACAGCGATCGGAAATGAATCTGACAGAAACTAAATTGCTTATCGCAACAAAACACCCGTGATACTTCCGAAAGCATTCAGCATGTAGGAAAACGAATTTATGGGACCTGTTTACCTGACGCTTTCAACAATTTCTTTATTTTACAGGCAACTCAGCGTCAAATAGAGTGTAGCCAAACTACATTGAATCCATGAAGGGAACCAGCTGTCCATTATCCCTTTTCGTTGCGCCCACGAATTACACAGAAGTTTTCTCGTGCATAAGTAATATTAAATATAGCAAGTCAATAGATGCAACTGGTCTCCAAATAGCGCCCATTAAACATAGTCTTCACCTAATATGCCCCGCTGTTACTCACATTTACAATCTCATATTATCTACCGCTATATTTCCAAAGACACTGCAAACGGCTCGAGTGAAACCGGTTGTTAAAAGCGGCGACAAGAATTTGATTAGTAACTATCGTCCAATTTCTATATTACCGGTGGTCTCGAACGGTATAGAAAAATTAATGCATGGTAGGGTACTATCTTTCTTTGAAAAACATAACCTGCTCCATGACTTTCAGCGCGCGTTTCAAAAGAATCGATCCACTGAAACAGCATTACTGACTCAAAAAGAAATCATAAGATATATGTTTCAAATTAAGGAAATAGGTGCAGGCATATATATAGATTTCACTAAGGCCTCTGGCTTGATAAACCACAAAATTTTACTGCATAAACTGGCAAACTATGGTGTCCGAGGAAAAACTCACGACCTCATGCAATCTTATTCGTAGAACAGAACACAATATGTAGACTTTGAAAGTTCCCTGTCTTCAATACAAAATAATTGTGCAGGTGTCCCCCAAGGAACTATTTTGGGACCGCTCTTATTCTTAAGGCATATAAAATATATTATGCAATGTGTAAAAAAGAGGTGAGGCGTGCAGGCAGGACACAAGACTAGAGAAGTAGACAACACGAACGCCTGCTATCAACTGAAGGGAGCACTCAGGCGAAAAAAAGAAAGAAGACACAAGCTTATCTGCGCAAGCTCAGGAATGGTATCACCACGTGTGAGTCGGGTACATGTGCCGGTCTACGTGAGAGATAACTGTTAAGGCACCTAATCCCTTCCTTATGTAAGGTAATCGAAGGCCTACTCACGCACGCGCTTCCACCATTATAGATATGCCATGCCTCTACCATACGACGCATGTCCTCATGTTTATGCCTGTACAATATCGCGCATTCATCTAACTCCGGCGTGCAGTTGCAATCTTGGCAATGTAGGGAAAGATTAGAAGGCGATCCACCGGTGAACGACCTTTTATGTTCCATTAGCCTCTGATTCATACACCGTCCCGTTTGCCCTACGTAGAACTGGAGCCACAGCTAAGGGGAATTTCATAAATCACACCCATACGACAGTCGGTAAAACTGTTGTTCTTATTGTGCTTGACAGGACAAATATCTGTTGTTTTTTTGCCTCTGGAACCTTATGACTGATGTATTAAAGCCGACGCGTTTGATCCTCTGATCAGATTTTCGACGATCGCCGACCGTGTTCGCGGCTATTGCTGTGTTTTTAGTGTAATATGCTTTGGTGAGCATGCGTTCACCCAATAAAAAGTTAGTTTCGTCGTTATCCGATTTCCCGCTGTATTATTCATCGTCACTACTACGGTGCAAGTGCGTTCATGTACCTAAAGCCCCCACAAAGCCGCGATTTATGCCCAAACACGAGGACAACACCAACATCGCCTAGGACCAGCGAACTAGCTATAAGCAGCAAGGACTGCTATCGGAATACGGACCTCTCCATGAGAAGACCAGAGGGATCAAGCATATACATGTGAACAACCACGATGGCTGCCTCAGCGTCCCACGTTCTGCCGCAACAACCTCAGGAGCCAGGAAGGTTCCATGGATCATCGACTGAAGCTCCAGAAACCTCGCTGCAGACTTACGAAAGAATCGCCGCATTCCACAGCTGGAATTCTGACGACAAGATGCGGCATGTATACTTCGCCTTAGAAGACGCTGCCGGAACCTGCCGGAACGTGGTTGACACAGTGTTACCCAACTATGGAAAGAAAACAAGGAATTATTATGTCCCCGATATTTTTAATGAACTTGATGAAATACTGTATGATATAAATTCTAAAGGTAAAATGATGAAACAAGTAAGGAGTGCTATTGAACTGCTTATAGTAATGTGTGATTTTCTTATTTGTATTCTTACGTGAATGGAAAATGTAGTAAGTATTCTTTGTGTCTTAGGAGTGTTTCTTTGAAGTTGCATACTTTTGAACGGTAATCGCATAATGCCACCCAGTTGAAGAAAGTTAAGACTCATTGGGGGGACCATCAAATCCGGAAAGCTAGAGAACATCTGACAACACCGACTGCAATCTACACGGCCCTAATTTCTATTAATGACTGCACCTGCCCGCCCACCTTCGTTATCCTTCCACAGTGCTCACGTAATTCTCGGCATCAACTTCCTGAACTAATGAGCGTAGTTATCAACCTGAAGTCGAAGTCGATAACGCTATCCGAAGATCAAGTGATACCACCGGAGCTTTCGTAGTCGCGATGCCTCGAGTCTGCTCCAAAATTGCGTTAGGATCCCGCCTCGCTACAGCATTGTCATATTCGTCGGTACCGAAACACCCGCAAACGTGGAACGCCTACTCCTCGACCGTGAAATTTGAGTCTCCAGAAGGATCGCTCGACTGTATGAAGCAAAAGCCAAAGTGTTGCTTACAAACTTCAGCCAGCAGCACAACCACATGAACAAGGGCACGACGATTTCATCCACCGAGGCAAATCTGGAAACCAGCAATGCGTTTGTCCTCCGAGATTCTGCGGCATCTACCTAGACGGCCATAGCTCCCCAATCAGACGTTGACATAAATGTGAGTCTTCCCATGAGTAAGCAGCAACATCTCAGAAGTCTTCTCCGACGACACGAAGAGTGCATTTTGACGTCATTGAGGATTCGACAAACCCCAGTTGCAAAGCATCGCATAATCGCCGAAAAGTGTGATTGACCACTCCGCCAGAGCCCATACCGAGTTTCAACGCAAGAACGTGAATCTACAAGGCAACAAGTTGGCCAAATACTGCGCAACATCATCGTCCATCTGTGGAGAAGCCCGTGGGCATCTCCTGTAGGCTTGGTAAAGAAAAAATAACGGAACCGTAAGGTTCTGTGTTGATTAACGTCGATTGAATAAGGTTACGAACAAACACGTACACCGCCTTCCATGCAAAGAAGACGCATTGAACCGGCTCTGCAAAACTAAATACTTCTCGCCGAAGTATTTCAAGAATGAGTACTGGCAAATACAAGTCGACGAGGGGATCCCCAAAAGAATGCGTTGATCACGCCAGACGCCCTCGAGGAGTTCCAGGTCATGCCATTAGGACTATGCTCGGTACCTATACGTTCCAGCGCGTGATGGACGCGGTGTAAGCAGGGCTGAAGTGGCAGACCCGCCTCGTCTAATTGGATGACATCGTTGTTTCTTTCTGCAAGTTTCGACGGCGCATTTCAGAGGGCCTGAGACCGTACTAAAGACAATCCAGTCTTCCGGACTCACTTTGAAAGCGGAAATATTTCACTTTGCATACTAAGAGCAGCTGCTCCTGGGAAACGTCATCAGCAAATCTGGAGTACGCCCCGACCTGGAGAAGACAGCTGACATTGCAAACTTCGTGCAGGCCATCGACAAGAAGCCACTGCGGTGAATTCTTGGCATATGTGTCTACGACATGCGCTTTGTAAGGACTTTTCACACATCGCTGCACCGTTGGCATATCTAACTAATTGTGATGTCGAGTTCAAGCACGAAATGCCGCAGGCTAATGCATTTCACCAACTCAAACAACAGATACAGACGCTACCGGTACTTGCGCACTTCGACGAAGACGCCGATACGAAAACCCACACTGACGCCATTAGCATAGGCTTTGGCGTCGTCCTAGACGAGAGGAAAGACACGCTTGAACGGGTGATAGCTTAAGTTAGCCGGTCCCTGTCAAAAACGGAATGCATTAACTCTACAACCGAAAAGCACTGCCTTGCCATCATGTGGGCTAAAGCAAAATTTCGCCCTTACCTATATGACAGACCGTTCAAAGTCGTAAGATACCATCACGCCTTGTACTGGCTAGCGACCTTAAATGACCCTTGAAGACGCCTGGCAAGGTGGAGCGTCAGACTTGAAGGATATGACACCACTGTAATATTCAAGTCCGGACGAAAACACTCGGATCTCGGCTGCCTATCTCGCGCTCCCCTGGACCCGTCGCTAAAAGACGACCAGGACAGCGACGCCTTTTTAGCAACACTATCGAGAGACGAATTTGCCGAGCCGCAGTAAGTGCACCCTGATCTATGAATCTTCGCTGCGTACTTCTGAAGCAAGACGAACTTTGTCCGGAGGATATGTGGGCGCTGATTGCCTTCGTTATTCTTGCGAAATGACGTCCTGGTAAAGAAGAAATTTTCCCCAGCTCATGCAAACTACCTCCTCGTTGTGCCTGCAGCACTCCGTTCAGAAGTCCTGCATGCCCTGCACAAGGATCAGACAGCCGGACACCTCGGATTTTCCCGTTCGCTGGCGAGAATACCAGGGAAGTCTTAGTAGCCGCACCTGACCGCCGACGTTGCCCGTGACGGGAAGACTTGCCGTGACTGCGAACGCCGCAACACACCGCCAACGAGGCCTGTGGGATTACTACAGGCGATCGAGACACCTTGCCGACCGTTTCAGCAGATGTGGGCGGATCCGTTGGGACCCTTTTTGACATTAACATCTGCAAACAAGTGGATCGTCGTGGCGATGGACTACCTACCCCGCTTCGCTGAACCGAAAGCTCTGCCGAAAGGTAGTAAAGCAGCAGTGGCGAAACTCTTCCTTGAGAACATCCTGCTGCAACATGGTACAACAAGTCCTTATCACCGACAGGGGAAGTGGTTTACAGCAGAGCTCACCCAGGCCATTCTGCAATACAGCCATACAAGCCACAGGAGGAAAACTGCTTACCACCCGCAGAAGAAAGGTCTTACGGAGCGGCTGAATGGTCTTACGGAGCCGCTGAACAAGGCTCGCCCACAAGCTAGCAATGTGTGGCGACGTCAAACACTAGACGGGAGATGCCATTCTGCCGTATGTAACCTTCGCTTACAACACGGCAGTGCAAAGAACACAGATCACGCCGTTCAAGCTGGCTTACTGAAAGAACCCGACGACGGCTCTCGACGACATGCTGCCTATCTCCAGCGGGCCGAAGAAGCCCCATAGCTGACACTACAATATACGAAGACGCTAGGTGGAACACCAGCCCGGTGACCGCGTTTGTGTTTGGGCCCGAGATGCCGACGAGAACTCAGTGAGAAACTATTGCGACGCTATTTCGGACCGTAAAAATCATTCGACTTATTGGCACACTGAAGTATTCTTGATAGCCTGAGACTATGAGGTCGCGCCAGACGGCATTTCGCAATGACAGCGGCGCCGCGCACCACATGAAGTGGTCTACGTGGAGCATCTTGAGCCATTTTATGCATACTGACGAACTTTGTCGTTAAGTTGTTTCTTTACTACGGGAGTTTTTGTTTATCGCTCCCGCTTGTTTGCAGTGTCGAGACGATGGGTTTTAAGAGGGGGAATTGACACGTGTGCTTCTTTATCTTTATCTGGTGACTACGTTTTATCGCCTAACAAATCTTATCGCACAGTGCGGGACGCGCCTGCGTGTATCGGAAGTTTCTCGAATGTTATCGATGTTGCTATCCGCTGTCTGCTGTCACCGAATCTTCGGTAATCTGATTTTAAGACACGCCTGCACCAGCGATTATTCTGGAACCTTTGATGAATTATGTAAAAAGCCGACGCGCTTCATCTGCTGATGAAATTTTCGACGATCGGCGACCGTGTTTGCCGTTATCACTGTGTTTTTGGTGTAACTTACTTTTGTGGGCACAAGTACACCCAATAAAAAGTGAGTTTTGTGATTCATAGTTTTACCGCTGTATTGTTCACCGTCACTACTACGTGACAATAGCAATACCTTGATCTTCACTGTTTCTCCGAAAACGGCGCACTGCAGAACAAATATGTTTAAGTATCAATAATTATTTATGCGTCATTCAAGAACTATTGTGTTCACTGGATCAGAAATTGACGGTCCGATTGAACACAATTCGCCTACGTCTGTGACAGCAATGTTATGCATGATGAGCACCCTAAACAGCGGCACGAATGGACACGCGCAGTGATCACGCGAAAAGAAAGACACCATTCAAATATTTTTTTCCTTCACCTTAGTGGCGAGATACAAACGCCCGTCACACGTGACTTGCCCCACTGGACATCAGTGAGGTGCGGTTCTTTGGTTGCTAGTATGCCTTGAGACACCGCGACATTCGAAGTGTGATTTTT
>NW_027460498.1:0-66964 GCF_050947875.1 Dermacentor variabilis
ATCCACACGCGCGTTCTGCCAAAAGCACCATTTGCATGCCTATCGTGTGGTTTTGCAGAAAACTGCGTCCGCGTCTACCAAAAGATGCATGTGCATGCTAAAAACGCGTTTTGGCACAAATCCATGTGCGGATGTTAAAAAGAGCAGCATCGGCATGCTTTTCACGTCGTTTGGTAGAAATCCACGCGCGCGTTCTGCCAAAAGCACCATTTGCATGCCTATCGTGTGGTTTTGCAGAAAACTGCGTCCGCGTCTGCCAAAAGATGCATGCGCATGCTTAAAACGCGTTTTGGCACAAATCCATGTGCGGGTGCTAAAAAGAGCAGCATCGGCATGCTTTTCACGTCGTTTGGTAGAAATCCACACGCGCGTTCTGCCAAAAGCACCATTTGCATGCCTACCGTGTGGTTTTGCAGAAAACTGCGTCCGCGTCTACCAAAAGATGCATGCGCATGCTTAAAACGCGTTTTGGCACAAATCCATGTGCGGATGTTAAAAAGAGCAGCATCGGCATGCTTTTCACGTCGTTTGGTAGAAATCCACACGCGCGTTCTGCCAAAAGCACCATTTGCATGCATATCGTGTGGTTTTGCAGAAAACTGCGTCCGCGTCTACCAAAAGATGCATGCGCATGCTTAAAACGCGTTTTGGCACAAATCCATGTGCGGGTGCTAAAAAGAGCAGCATCGGCATGCTTTTCACGTCGTTTGGTAGAAATCCACACGCGCGTTCTGCCAAAAGCACCATTTGCATGCCTATCGTGTGGTTTAGCAGAAAACTGCGTCCGCGTCTACCAAAAGATGCATGCGCATGCTTAAAACGCGCTTTGGCACAAATCCATGTGCGGATGTTAAAAAGAGCAGCATCGGCATGCTTTTCACGTCGTTTGGTAGAAATCCACACGCGCGTTCTGCCAAAAGCACCATTTGCATGCATATCGTGTGGTTTTGCAGAAAACTGCGTCCGCGTCTACCAAAAGATGCATGTGCATGCTAAAAACGCGTTTTGGCACAAATCCATGTGCGGATGTTAAAAAGAGCAGCATCGGCATGCTTTTCACGTCGTTTGGTAGAAATCCACGCGCGCGTTCTGCCAAAAGCACCATTTGCATGCCTATCGTGTGGTTTTGCAGAAAACTGCGTCCGCGTCTACCAAAAGATGCATGCGCATGCTTAAAACGCGTTTTGGCACAAATCCATGTGCGGGTGCTAAAAAGAGCAGCATCGGCATGCTTTTCACGTCGTTTGGTAGAAATCCACACGCGCGTTCTGCCAAAAGCACCATTTGCATGCCTATCGTGTGGTTTTGCAGAAAACTGCGTCCGCGTCTACCAAAAGATGCATGCGCATGCTTAAAACGCGTTTTGGCACAAATCCATGTGCGGATGTTAAAAAGAGCAGCATCGGCATGCTTTTCACGTCGTTTGGTAGAAATCCACACGCGCGTTCTGCCAAAAGCACCATTTGCATGCATATCGTGTGGTTTTGCAGAAAACTGCGTCCGCGTCTACCAAAAGATGCATGCGCATGCTTAAAACGCGTTTTGGCACAAATCCATGTGCGGGTGCTAAAAAGAGCAGCATCGGCATGCTTTTCACGTCGTTTGGTAGAAATCCACACGCGCGTTCTGCCAAAAGCACCATTTGCATGCCTATCGTGTGGTTTAGCAGAAAACTGCGTCCGCGTCTACCAAAAGATGCATGCGCATGCTTAAAACGCGCTTTGGCACAAATCCATGTGCGGATGTTAAAAAGAGCAGCATCGGCATGCTTTTCACGTCGTTTGGTAGAAATCCACACGCGCGTTCTGCCAAAAGCACCATTTGCATGCATATCGTGTGGTTTTGCAGAAAACTGCGTCCGCGTCTACCAAAAGATGCATGCGCATGCTTAAAACGCGCTTTGGCACAAATCCATGTGCGGATGTTAAAAAGAGCAGCATCGGCATGCTTTTCACGTCGTTTGGTAGAAATCCACACGCGCGTTCTGCCAAAAGCACCATTTGCATGCCTATCGTGTGGTTTTGCAGAAAACTGCGTCCGCGTCTACCAAAAGATGCATGCGCATGCTTAAAACGCGTTTTGGCACAAATCCATGTGCGGATGTTAAAAAGAGCAGCATCGGCATGCTTTTCACGTCGTTTGGTAGAAATCCACACGCGCGTTCTGCCAAAAGCACCATTTGCATGCATATCGTCTGGTTTTGCAGAAAACTGCGTCCGCGTCTACCAAAAGATGCATGCGCATGCTTAAAACGCGTTTTGGCACAAATCCATGTGCGGGTGCTAAAAAGAGCAGCATCGGCATGCTTTTCACGTCGTTTGGTAGAAATCCACACGCGCGTTCTGCCAAAAGCACCATTTGCATGCCTATCGTGTGGTTTAGCAGAAAACTGCGTCCGCGTCTACCAAAAGATGCATGCGCATGCTTAAAACGCGCTTTGGCACAAATCCATGTGCGGATGTTAAAAAGAGCAGCATCGGCATGCTTTTCACGTCGTTTGGTAGAAATCCACACGCGCGTTCTGCCAAAAGCACCATTTGCATGCATATCGTGTGGTTTTGCAGAAAACTGCGTCCGCGTCTACCAAAAGATGCATGCGCATGCTTAAAACGCGCTTTGGCACAAATCCATGTGCGGATGTTAAAAAGAGCAGCATCGGCATGCTTTTCACGTCGTTTGGTAGAAATCCACACGCGCGTTCTGCCAAAAGCACCATTTGCATGCCTATCGTGTGGTTTTGCAGAAAACTGCGTCCGCGTCTACCAAAAGATGCATGCGCATGCTTAAAACGCGCTTTGGCACAAATCCATGTGCGGATGTTAAAAAGAGCAGCATCGGCATGCTTTTCACGTCGTTTGGTAGAAATCCACGCGCGTGTTCTGCCAAAAGCACCATTTGCATGCATATCGTGTGGTTTTGCAAAAAACTGCGTCCGCGTCTACCAAAAGATGCATGCGCATGCTTAAAACGCGTTTTGGCACAAATCCATGTGCGGGTGCTAAAAAGAGCAGCATCGGCATGCTTTTCACGTCGTTTGGTAGAAATCCACACGCGCGTTCTGCCAAAAGCACCATTTGCATGCCTATCGTGTGGTTTTGCAGAAAACTGCGTCCGCGTCTACCAAAAGATGCATGCGCATGCTTAAAACGCGCTTTGGCACAAATCCATGTGCGGATGTTAAAAAGAGCAGCATCGGCATGCTTTTCACGTCGTTTGGTAGAAATCCACACGCGCGTTCTGCCAAAAGCACCATTTGCATGCATATCGTGTGGTTTTGCCGAAAACTGCGTCCGCGTCTACCAAAAGATGCATGTGCATGCTAAAAACGCGTTTTGGCACAAATCCATGTGCGGATGTTAAAAAGAGCAGCATCGGCATGCTTTTCACGTCGTTTGGTAGAAATCCACACGCGCGTTCTGCCAAAAGCACCATTTGCATGCATATCGTGTGGTTTTGCAGAAAACTGCATCCGCGTCTACCAAAAGATGCATGTGCATGCTAAAAACGCGTTTTGGCACAAATCCATGTGCGGATGTTAAAAAGAGCAGCATCGGCATGCTTTTCACGTCGTTTGGTAGAAATCCACGCGCGCGTTCTGCCAAAAGCACCATTTGCATGCATATCGTGTGGTTTTGCAGAAAACTGCGTCCGCGTCTACCAAAAGATGCATGCGCATGCTTAAAACGCGTTTTGGCACAAATCCATGTGCGGGTGCTAAAAAGAGCAGCATCGGCATGCTTTTCACGTCGTTTGGTAGAAATCCACACGCGCGTTCTGCCAAAAGCACCATTTGCATGCATATCGTGTGGTTTTGCAGAAAACTGCGTCCGCGTCTACCAAAAGATGCATGTGCATGCTAAAAACGCGTTTTGGCACAAATCCATGTGCGGGTGCTAAAAAGAGCAGCATCGGCATGCTTTTCACGTCGTTTGGTAGAAATCCACGCGCGCGTTCTGCCAAAAGCACCATTTGCATGCCTATCGTGTGGTTTTGCAGAAAACTGCGTCCGCGTCTACCAAAAGATGCATGCGCATGCTTAAAACGCGTTTTGGCACAAATCCATGTGCGGGTGCTAAAAAGAGCAGCATCGGCATGCTTTTCACGTCGTTTGGTAGAAATCCACACGCGCGTTCTGCCAAAAGCACCATTTGCATGCATATCGTGTGGTTTTGCAGAAAACTGCGTCCGCGTCTACCAAAAGATGCATGCGCATGCTAAAAACGCGTTTTGGCACAAATCCATGTGCGGATGTTAAAAAGAGCAGCATCGGCATGCTTTTCACGTCGTTTGGTAGAAATCCACACGCGCGTTCTGCCAAAAGCACCATTTGCATGCATATCGTGTGGTTTTGCAGAAAACTGCGTCCGCGTCTACCAAAAGATGCATGCGCATGCTTAAAACGCGCTTTGGCACAAATCCATGTGCGGATGTTAAAAAGAGCAGCATCGGCATGCTTTTCACGTCGTTTGGTAGAAATCCACACGCGCGTTCTGCCAAAAGCACCATTTGCATGCCTATCGTGTGGTTTTGCAGAAAACTGCGTCCGCGTCTACCAAAAGATGCATGCGCATGCTTAAAACGCGCTTTGGCACAAATCCATGTGCGGATGTTAAAAAGAGCAGCATCGGCATGCTTTTCACGTCGTTTGGTAGAAATCCACGCGCGTGTTCTGCCAAAAGCACCATTTGCATGCATATCGTGTGGTTTTGCAAAAAACTGCGTCCGCGTCTACCAAAAGATGCATGCGCATGCTTAAAACGCGTTTTGGCACAAATCCATGTGCGGGTGCTAAAAAGAGCAGCATCGGCATGCTTTTCACGTCGTTTGGTAGAAATCCACACGCGCGTTCTGCCAAAAGCACCATTTGCATGCCTATCGTGTGGTTTTGCAGAAAACTGCGTCCGCGTCTACCAAAAGATGCATGCGCATGCTTAAAACGCGCTTTGGCACAAATCCATGTGCGGATGTTAAAAAGAGCAGCATCGGCATGCTTTTCACGTCGTTTGGTAGAAATCCACACGCGCGTTCTGCCAAAAGCACCATTTGCATGCATATCGTGTGGTTTTGCCGAAAACTGCGTCCGCGTCTACCAAAAGATGCATGTGCATGCTAAAAACGCGTTTTGGCACAAATCCATGTGCGGATGTTAAAAAGAGCAGCATCGGCATGCTTTTCACGTCGTTTGGTAGAAATCCACACGCGCGTTCTGCCAAAAGCACCATTTGCATGCATATCGTGTGGTTTTGCAGAAAACTGCGTCCGCGTCTACCAAAAGATGCATGTGCATGCTAAAAACGCGTTTTGGCACAAATCCATGTGCGGATGTTAAAAAGAGCAGCATCGGCATGCTTTTCACGTCGTTTGGTAGAAATCCACGCGCGCGTTCTGCCAAAAGCACCATTTGCATGCATATCGTGTGGTTTTGCAGAAAACTGCGTCCGCGTCTACCAAAAGATGCATGCGCATGCTTAAAACGCGTTTTGGCACAAATCCATGTGCGGGTGCTAAAAAGAGCAGCATCGGCATGCTTTTCACGTCGTTTGGTAGAAATCCACACGCGCGTTCTGCCAAAAGCACCATTTGCATGCATATCGTGTGGTTTTGCAGAAAACTGCGTCCGCGTCTACCAAAAGATGCATGTGCATGCTAAAAACGCGTTTTGGCACAAATCCATGTGCGGGTGCTAAAAAGAGCAGCATCGGCATGCTTTTCACGTCGTTTGGTAGAAATCCACGCGCGCGTTCTGCCAAAAGCACCATTTGCATGCCTATCGTGTGGTTTTGCAGAAAACTGCGTCCGCGTCTACCAAAAGATGCATGCGCATGCTTAAAACGCGTTTTGGCACAAATCCATGTGCGGGTGCTAAAAAGAGCAGCATCGGCATGCTTTTCACGTCGTTTGGTAGAAATCCACACGCGCGTTCTGCCAAAAGCACCATTTGCATGCATATCGTGTGGTTTTGCAGAAAACTGCGTCCGCGTCTACCAAAAGATGCATGCGCATGCTAAAAACGCGTTTTGGCACAAATCCATGTGCGGATGTTAAAAAGAGCAGCATCGGCATGCTTTTCACGTCGTTTGGTAGAAATCCACACGCGCGTTCTGCCAAAAGCACCATTTGCATGCATATCGTGTGGTTTTGCAGAAAACTGCGTCCACGTCTACCAAAAGATGCATGCGCATGCTAAAAACGCGTTTTGGCACAAATCCATGTGCGGATGTTAAAAAGAGCAGCATCGGCATGCTTTTCACGTCGTTTGGTAGAAATCCACGAGCGCGTTCTGCCAAAAGCACCATTTGCATGCCTATCGTGTGGTTTTGCAGAAAACTGCGTCCGCGTCTACCAAAAGATGCATGCGCATGCTTAAAACGCGTTTTGGCACAAATCCATGTGCGGATGTTAAAAAGAGCAGCATCGGCATGCTTTTCACGTCGTTTGGTAGAAATCCACACGCGCGTTCTGCCAAAAGCACCATTTGCATGCCTATCGTGTGGTTTTGCAGAAAACTGCGTCCGCGTCTACCAAAAGATGCATGCGCATGCTTAAAACGCGTTTTGGCACAAATCCATGTGCGGATGTTAAAAAGAGCAGCATCGGCATGCTTTTCACGTCGTTTGGTAGAAATCCACACGCGCGTTCTGCCAAAAGCACCATTTGCATGCATATCGTGTGGTTTTGCAGAAAACTGCGTCCGCGTCTACCAAAAGATGCATGTGCATGCTAAAAACGCGTTTTGGCACAAATCCATGTGCGGATGTTAAAAAGAGCAGCATCGGCACGCTTTTCACGTCGTTTGGTAGAAATCCACACGCCCGTTCTGCCAAAAGCACCATTTGCATGCATATCGTGTGGTTTTGCAGAAAACTGCGTCCGCGTCTACCAAAAGATGCATGCGCATGCTTAAAATGCGCTTTGGCACAAATCCATGTGCGGATGTTAAAAAGAGCAGCATCGGCATGCTTTTCACGTCGTTTGGTAGAAATCCACACGCGCGTTCTGCCAAAAGCACCATTTGCATGCCTATCGTGTGGTTTTGCAGAAAACTGCGTCCGCGTCTACCAAAAGATGCATGCGCATGCTTAAAACGCGCTTTGGCACAAATACATGTGCGGATGTTAAAAAGAGCAGCATCGGCATGCTTTTCACGTCGTTTGGTAGAAATCCACGCGCGCGTTCTGCCAAAAGCACCATTTGCATGCATATCGTGTGGTTTTGCAGAAAACTGCGTCCGCGTCTACCAAAAGATGCATGCGCATGCTTAAAACGCGTTTTGGCACAAATCCATGTGCGGGTGCTAAAAAGAGCAGCATCGGCATGCTTTTCACGTCGTTTGGTAGAAATCCACACGCGCGTTCTGCCAAAAGCACCATTTGCATGCCTATCGTGTGGTTTTGCAGAAAACTGCGTCCGCGTCTACCAAAAGATGCATGCGCATGGTTAAAACGCGCTTTGGCACAAATCCATGTGCGGATGTTAAAAAGAGCAGCATCGGCATGCTTTTCACGTCGTTTGGTATAAATCCACACGCGCGTTCTGCCAAAAGCACCATTTGCATGCATATCGTGTGGTTTTGCAGAAAACTGCGTCCGCGTCTACCAAAAGATGCATGTGCATGCTAAAAACGCGTTTTGGCACAAATCCATGTGCGGGTGCTAAAAAGAGCAGCATCGGCATGCTTTTCACGTCGTTTGGTAGAAATCCACACGCGCGTTCTGCCAAAAGCACCATTTGCATGCATATCGTGTGGTTTTGCAGAAAACTGCGTCCGCGTCTACCAAAAGATGCATGTGCATGCTAAAAACGCGTTTTGGCACAAATCCATGTGCGGATGTTAAAAAGAGCAGCATCGGCATGCTTTTCACGTCGTTTGGTAGAAATCCACACGCGCGTTCTGCCAAAAGCACCATTTGCATGCATATCGTGTGGTTTTGCAGAAAACTGCGTCCGCGTCTACCAAAAGATGCATGTGCATGCTAAAAACGCGTTTTGGCACAAATACATGTGCGGATGTTAAAAAGAGCAGCATCGGCATGCTTTTCACGTCGTTTGGTAGAAATCCACACGCGCGTTCTGCCAAAAGCACCATTTGCATGCATATCGTGTGGTTTTGCAGAAAACTGCGTCCGCGTCTACCAAAAGATGCATGTGCATGCTAAAAACGCGTTTTGGCACAAATCCATGTGCGGATGTTAAAAAGAGCAGCATCGGCATGCTTTTCACGTCGTTTGGTAGAAATCCACGCGCGCGTTCTGCCAAAAGCACCATTTGCATGCCTATCGTGTGGTTTTGCAGAAAACTGCGTCCGCGTCTACCAAAAGATGCATGCGCATGCTTAAAACGCGTTTTGGCACAAATCCATGTGCGGGTGCTAAAAAGAGCAGCATCGGCATGCTTTTCACGTCGTTTGGTAGAAATCCACACGCGCGTTCTGCCAAAAGCACCATTTGCATGCCTATCGTGTGGTTTTGCAGAAAACTGCGTCCGCGTCTACCAAAAGATGCATGCGCATGCTTAAAACGCGTTTTGGCACAAATCCATGTGCGGATGTTAAAAAGAGCAGCATCGGCATGCTTTTCACGTCGTTTGGTAGAAATCCACACGCGCGTTCTGCCAAAAGCACCATTTGCATGCATATCGTGTGGTTTTGCAGAAAACTGCGTCCGCGTCTACCAAAAGATGCATGCGCATGCTTAAAACGCGCTTTGGCACAAATCCATGTGCGGATGTTAAAAAGAGCAGCATCGGCATGCTTTTCACGTCGTTTGGTAGAAATCCACACGCGCGTTCTGCCAAAAGCACCATTTGCATGCATATCGTGTGGTTTTGCCGAAAACTGCGTCCGCGTCTACCAAAAGATGCATGTGCATGCTAAAAACGCGTTTTGGCACAAATCCATGTGCGGATGTTAAAAAGAGCAGCATCGGCATGCTTTTCACGTCGTTTGGTAGAAATCCACACGCGCGTTCTGCCAAAAGCACCATTTGCATGCATATCGTGTGGTTTTGCAGAAAACTGCGTCCGCGTCTACCAAAAGATGCATGTGCATGCTAAAAACGCGTTTTGGCACAAATCCATGTGCGGATGTTAAAAAGAGCAGCATCGGCATGCTTTTCACGTCGTTTGGTAGAAATCCACGCGCGCGTTCTGCCAAAAGCACCATTTGCATGCATATCGTGTGGTTTTGCAGAAAACTGCGTCCGCGTCTACCAAAAGATGCATGCGCATGCTTAAAACGCGTTTTGGCACAAATCCATGTGCGGGTGCTAAAAAGAGCAGCATCGGCATGCTTTTCACGTCGTTTGGTAGAAATCCACACGCGCGTTCTGCCAAAAGCACCATTTGCATGCATATCGTGTGGTTTTGCAGAAAACTGCGTCCGCGTCTACCAAAAGATGCATGTGCATGCTAAAAACGCGTTTTGGCACAAATCCATGTGCGGGTGCTAAAAAGAGCAGCATCGGCATGCTTTTCACGTCGTTTGGTAGAAATCCACGCGCGCGTTCTGCCAAAAGCACCATTTGCATGCCTATCGTGTGGTTTTGCAGAAAACTGCGTCCGCGTCTACCAAAAGATGCATGCGCATGCTTAAAACGCGTTTTGGCACAAATCCATGTGCGGGTGCTAAAAAGAGCAGCATCGGCATGCTTTTCACGTCGTTTGGTAGAAATCCACACGCGCGTTCTGCCAAAAGCACCATTTGCATGCATATCGTGTGGTTTTGCAGAAAACTGCGTCCGCGTCTACCAAAAGATGCATGCGCATGCTAAAAACGCGTTTTGGCACAAATCCATGTGCGGATGTTAAAAAGAGCAGCATCGGCATGCTTTTCACGTCGTTTGGTAGAAATCCACACGCGCGTTCTGCCAAAAGCACCATTTGCATGCATATCGTGTGGTTTTGCAGAAAACTGCGTCCGCGTCTACCAAAAGATGCATGCGCATGCTAAAAACGCGTTTTGGCACAAATCCATGTGCGGATGTTAAAAAGAGCAGCATCGGCATGCTTTTCACGTCGTTTGGTAGAAATCCACACGCGCGTTCTGCCAAAAGCACCATTTGCATGCCTATCGTGTGGTTTTGCAGAAAACTGCGTCCGCGTCTACCAAAAGATGCATGCGCATGCTTAAAACGCGTTTTGGCACAAATCCATGTGCGGATGTTAAAAAGAGCAGCATCGGCATGCTTTTCACGTCGTTTGGTAGAAATCCACACGCGCGTTCTGCCAAAAGCACCATTTGCATGCATATCGTGTGGTTTTGCAGAAAACTGCGTCCGCGTCTACCAAAAGATGCATGTGCATGCTAAAAACGCGTTTTGGCACAAATCCATGTGCGGATGTTAAAAAGAGCAGCATCGGCATGCTTTTCACGTCGTTTGGTAGAAATCCACACGCCCGTTCTGCCAAAAGCACCATTTGCATGCATATCGTGTGGTTTTGCAGAAAACTGCGTCCGCGTCTACCAAAAGATGCATGCGCATGCTTAAAACGCGCTTTGGCACAAATCCATGTGCGGATGTTAAAAAGAGCAGCATCGGCATGCTTTTCACGTCGTTTGGTAGAAATCCACACGCGCGTTCTGCCAAAAGCACCATTTGCATGCCTATCGTGTGGTTTTGCAGAAAACTGCGTCCGCGTCTACCAAAAGATGCATGCGCATGCTTAAAACGCGCTTTGGCACAAATCCATGTGCGGATGTTAAAAAGAGCAGCATCGGCATGCTTTTCACGTCGTTTGGTAGAAATCCACGCGCGCGTTCTGCCAAAAGCACCATTTGCATGCATATCGTGTGGTTTTGCAGAAAACTGCGTCCGCGTCTACCAAAAGATGCATGCGCATGCTTAAAACGCGCTTTGGCACAAATCCATGTGCGGATGTTAAAAAGAGCAGCATCGGCATGCTTTTCACGTCGTTTGGTAGAAATCCACACGTGCGTTCTGCCAAAAGCACCATTTGCATGCATATCGTGTGGTTTTGCAGAAAACTGCGTCCGCGTCTACCAAAAGATGCATGCGCATGCTAAAAACGCGTTTTGGCACAAATCCATGTGCGGATGTTAAAAAGAGCAGCATCGGCATGCTTTTCACGTCGTTTGGTAGAAATCCACACGTGCGTTCTGCCAAAAGCACCATTTGCATGCCTATCGTGTGGTTTTGCAGAAAACTGCGTCCGCGTCTACCAAAAGATGCATGTGCATGCTAAAAACGCGTTTTGGCACAAATCCATGTGCGGATGTTAAAAAGAGCAGCATCGGCATGCTTTTCACGTCGTTTGGTAGAAATCCACGCGCGCGTTCTGCCAAAAGCACCATTTGCATGCATATCGTGTGGTTTTGCAGAAAACTGCGTCCGCGTCTACCAAAAGATGCATGCGCATGCTTAAAACGCGTTTTGGCACAAATCCATGTGCGGGTGCTAAAAAGAGCAGCATCGGCATGCTTTTCACGTCGTTTGGTAGAAATCCACACGCGCGTTCTGCCAAAAGCACCATTTACATGCCTATCGTGTGGTTTTGCAGAAAACTGCGTCCGCGTCTACCAAAAGATGCATGCGCATGCTTAAAACGCGCTTTGGCACAAATCCATGTGCGGATGTTAAAAAGAGCAGCATCGGCATGCTTTTCACGTCGTTTGGTAGAAATCCACGCGCGCGTTCTGCCAAAAGCACCATTTGCATGCCTATCGTGTGGTTTTGCAGAAAACTGCGTCCGCGTCTACCAAAAGATGCATGCGCATGCTTAAAACGCGTTTTGGCACAAATCCATGTGCGGGTGCTAAAAAGAGCAGCATCGGCATGCTTTTCACGTCGTTTGGTAGAAATCCACACGCGCGTTCTGCCAAAAGCACCATTTGCATGCCTATCGTGTGGTTTTGCAGAAAACTGCGTCCGCGTCTACCAAAAGATGCATGCGCATGCTTAAAACGCGTTTTGGCACAAATCCATGTGCGGATGTT
This sequence comes from Dermacentor variabilis, assembly GCF_050947875.1. NCBI lineage: Eukaryota > Metazoa > Arthropoda > Arachnida > Ixodida > Ixodidae > Dermacentor > Dermacentor variabilis. The sequence continues at coordinate 11,951 of NW_027460498.1, forward strand.
AAAAAGAGCAGCATCGGCATGCTTTTCACGTCGTTTGGTAGAAATCCACACGCGCGTTCTGCCAAAAGCAACATTTGCATGCATATCGTGTGGTTTTGCAGAAAACTGCGTCCGCGTCTACCAAAAGATGCATGTGCATGCTAAAAACGCGTTTTGGCACAAATCCATGTGCGGATGTTAAAAAGAGCAGCATCGGCATGCTTTTCACGTCGTTTGGTAGAAATCCACACGCGCGTTCTGCCAAAAGCACCATTTGCATGCATATCGTGTGGTTTTGCAGAAAACTGCGTCCGCGTCTACCAAAAGATGCATGTGCATGCTAAAAACGCGTTTTGGCACAAATCCATGTGCGGATGTTAAAAAGAGCAGCATCGGCATGCTTTTCACGTCGTTTGGTAGAAATCCACGCGCGCGTTCTGCCAAAAGCACCATTTGCATGCCTATCGTGTGGTTTTGCAGAAAACTGCGTCCGCGTCTACCAAAAGATGCATGCGCATGCTTAAAACGCGTTTTGGCACAAATCCATGTGCGGATGTTAAAAAGAGCAGCATCGGCATGCTTTTCACGTCGTTTGGTAGAAATCCACACGCGCGTTCTGCCAAAAGCACCATTTGCATGCATATCGTGTGGTTTTGCAGAAAACTGCGTCCGCGTCTACCAAAAGATGCATGCGCATGCTTAAAACGCGCTTTGGCACAAATCCATGTGCGGATGTTAAAAAGAGCAGCATCGGCATGCTTTTCACGTCGTTTGGTAGAAATCCACACGCGCGTTCTGCCAAAAGCACCATTTGCATGCATATCGTGTGGTTTTGCAGAAAACTGCGTCCGCGTCTACCAAAAGATGCATGTGCATGCTAAAAACGCGTTTTGGCACAAATCCACGTGCGGATGTTAAAAAGAGCAGCATCGGCATGCTTTTCACGTCGTTTGGTAGAAATCCACACGCGCGTTCTGCCAAAAGCACCATTTGCATGCATATCGTGTGGTTTTGCAGAAAACTGCGTCCGCGTCTACCAAAAGATGCATGTGCATGCTAAAAACGCGTTTTGGCACAAATCCATGTGCGGATGTTAAAAAGAGCAGCATCGGCATGCTTTTCACGTCGTTTGGTAGAAATCCACGCGCGCGTTCTGCCAAAAGCACCATTTGCATGCCTATCGTGTGGTTTTGCAGAAAACTGCGTCCGCGTCTACCAAAAGATGCATGCGCATGCTTAAAACGCGTTTTGGCACAAATCCATGTGCGGATGTTAAAAAGAGCAGCATCGGCATGCTTTTCACGTCGTTTGGTAGAAATCCACGCGCGCGTTCTGCCAAAAGCACCATTTGCATGCATATCGTGTGGTTTTGCAGAAAACTGCGTCCGCGTCTACCAAAAGATGCATGCGCATGCTAAAAACGCGCTTTGGCACAAATCCATGTGCGGGTGCTAAAAAGAGCAGCATCGGCATGCTTTTCACGTCGTTTGGTAGAAATCCACACGCGCGTTCTGCCAAAAGCACCATTTGCATGCCTATCGTGTGGTTTTGCAGAAAACTGCGTCAAGTCTACCAAAAGATGCATGTGCATGCTAAAAACGCGTTTTGGCACAAATCCATGTGCGGATGTTAAAAAGAGCAGCATCGGCATGCTTTTCACGTCGTTTGGTAGAAATCCAATCGTGCGTTCTGCCAAAAGCACCATTTGCATGCCTATCGTGTGGTTTTGCAGAAAACTGCGTCCGCGTCTACCAAAAGATGCATGCGCATGCTAAAAACGCGCTTTGGCACAAATCCATGTGCGGATGTTAAAAAGAGCAGCATCGGCATGCTTTTCACGTCGTTTGGTAGAAATCCACGCGCGCGTTCTGCCAAAAGCACCATTTGCATGCATATCGTGTGGTTTTGCAGAAAACTGCGTCCGCGTCTACCAAAAGATGCATGCGCATGCTTAAAACGCGCTTTGGCACAAATCCATGTGCGGATGTTAAAAAGAGCAGCATCGGCATGCTTTTCACGTCGTTTGGTAGAAATCCACGCGCGCGTTCTGCCAAAAGCACCATTTGCATGCATATCGTGTGGTTTTGCAGAAAACTGCGTCCGCGTCTACCAAAAGATGCATGCGCATGCTTAAAACGCGTTTTGGCACAAATCCATGTGCGGGTGCTAAAAAGAGCAGCATCGGCATGCTTTTCACGTCGTTTGGTAGAAATCCACACGCGCGTTCTGCCAAAAGCACCATTTGCATGCCTATCGTGTGGTTTTGCAGAAAACTGCGTCCGCGTCTACCAAAAGATGCATGTGCATGCTAAAAACGCGTTTTGGCACAAATCCATGTGCGGGTGTTAAAAAGAGCAGCATCGGCATGCTTTTCACGTCGTTTGGTAGAAATCCACGCACGCGTTCTGCCAAAAGCACCATTTGCATGCATATCGTGTGGTTTTGCAGAAAACTGCGTCCGCGTCTACCAAAAGATGCATGCGCATGCTTAAAACGCGTTTTGGCACAAATCCATGTGCGGATGTTAAAAAGAGCAGCATCGGCATGCTTTTCACGTCGTTTGGTAGAAATCCACACGTGCGTTGTGCCAAAAGCACCATTTGCATGCCTATCGTGTGGTTTTGCAGAAAACTGCGTCCGCGTCTACCAAAAGATGCATGCGCATGCTTAAAACGCGCTTTGGCACAAATCCATGTGCGGATGTTAAAAAGAGCAGCATCGGCATGCTTTTCACGTCGTTTGGTAGAAATCCACACGCGCGTTCTGCCAAAAGCACCATTTGCATGCATATCGTGTGGTTTTGCAGAAAACTGCGTCCGCGTCTACCAAAAGATGCATGCGCATGCTAAAAACGCGTTTTGGCACAAATCCATGTGCGGATGTTAAAAAGAGCAGCATCGGCATGCTTTTCACGTCGTTTGGTTGAAATCCACACGTGCGTTCTGCCAAAAGCACCATTTGCATGCCTATCGTGTGGTTTTGCAGAAAACTGCGTCCGCGTCTACCAAAAGATGCATGCGCATGCTTAAAACGCGCTTTGGCACAAATCCATGTGCGGATGTTAAAAAGAGCAGCATCGGCATGCTTTTCACGTCGTTTGGTAGAAATCCACACGCGCGTTCTGCCAAAAGCACCATTTGCATGCATATCGTGTGGTTTTGCAGAAAACTGCGTCCGCGTCTACCAAAAGATGCATGCGCATGCTAAAAACGCGTTTTGGCACAAATCCATGTGCGGATGTTAAAGAGAGCAGCATCGGCATGCTTTTCACGTCGTTTGGTAGAAATCCACACGTGCGTTCTGCCAAAAGCACCATTTGCATGCCTATCGTGTGGTTTTGCAGAAAACTGCGTCCGCGTCTACCAAAAGATGCATGTGCATGCTAAAAACGCGTTTTGGCACAAATCCATGTGCGGATGTTAAAAAGAGCAGCATCGGCATGCTTTTCACGTCGTTTGGTAGAAATCCACGCGCGCGTTCTGCCAAAAGCACCATTTGCATGCATATCGTGTGGTTTTGCAGAAAACTGCGTCCGCGTCTACCAAAAGATGCATGCGCATGCTTAAAACGCGCTTTGGCACAAATCCATGTGCGGATGTTAAAAAGAGCAGCATCGGCATGCTTTTCACGTCGTTTGGTAGAAATCCACACGCGCGTTCTGCCAAAAGCACCATTTGCATGCATATCGTGTGGTTTTGCAGAAAACTGCGTCCGCGTCTACCAAAAGATGCATGTGCATGCTAAAAACGCGTTTTGGCACAAATCCATGTGCGGATGTTAAAAAGAGCAGCATCGGCATGCTTTTCACGTCGTTTGGTAGAAATCCACACGCGCGTTCTGCCAAAAGCACCATTTGCATGCATATCGTGTGGTTTTGCAGAAAACTGCGTCCGCGTCTACCAAAAGATGCATGTGCATGCTAAAAACGCGTTTTGGCACAAATCCATGTGCGGATGTTAAAAAGAGCAGCATCGGCATGCTTTTCACGTCGTTTGGTAGAAATCCACGCGCGCGTTCTGCCAAAAGCACCATTTGCATGCCTATCGTGTGGTTTTGCAGAAAACTGCGTCCGCGTCTACCAAAAGATGCATGCGCATGCTTAAAACGCGTTTTGGCACAAATCCATGTGCGGGTGCTAAAAAGAGCAGCATCGGCATGCTTTTCACGTCGTTTGGTAGAAATCCACACGCGCGTTCTGCCAAAAGCACCATTTGCATGCCTATCGTGTGGTTTTGCAGAAAACTGCGTCCGCGTCTACCAAAAGATGCATGCGCATGCTTAAAACGCGTTTTGGCACAAATCCATGTGCGGATGTTAAAAAGAGCAGCATCGGCATGCTTTTCACGTCGTTTGGTAGAAATCCACACGCGCGTTCTGCCAAAAGCAACATTTGCATGCATATCGTGTGGTTTTGCAGAAAACTGCGTCCGCGTCTACCAAAAGATGCATGTGCATGCTAAAAACGCGTTTTGGCACAAATCCATGTGCGGATGTTAAAAAGAGCAGCATCGGCATGCTTTTCACGTCGTTTGGTAGAAATCCACACGCGCGTTCTGCCAAAAGCACCATTTGCATGCATATCGTGTGGTTTTGCAGAAAACTGCGTCCGCGTCTACCAAAAGATGCATGTGCATGCTAAAAACGCGTTTTGGCACAAATCCATGTGCGGATGTTAAAAAGAGCAGCATCGGCATGCTTTTCACGTCGTTTGGTAGAAATCCACGCGCGCGTTCTGCCAAAAGCACCATTTGCATGCCTATCGTGTGGTTTTGCAGAAAACTGCGTCCGCGTCTACCAAAAGATGCATGCGCATGCTTAAAACGCGTTTTCGCACAAATCCATGTGCGGATGTTAAAAAGAGCAGCATCGGCATGCTTTTCACGTCGTTTGGTAGAAATCCACACGCGCGTTCTGCCAAAAGCACCATTTGCATGCATATCGTGTGGTTTTGCAGAAAACTGCGTCCGCGTCTACCAAAAGATGCATGTGCATGCTAAAAACGCGTTTTGGCACAAATCCATGTGCGGATGTTAAAAAGAGCAGCATCGGCATGCTTTTCACGTCGTTTGGTAGAAATCCACGCGCGCGTTCTGCCAAAAGCACCATTTGCATGCCTATCGTGTGGTTTTGCAGAAAACTGCGTCCGCGTCTACCAAAAGATGCATGCGCATGCTTAAAACGCGTTTTGGCACAAATCCATGTGCGGGTGCTAAAAAGAGCAGCATCGGCATGCTTTTCACGTCGTTTGGTAGAAATCCACACGCGCGTTCTGCCAAAAGCACCATTTGCATGCCTATCGTGTGGTTTTGCAGAAAACTGCGTCCGCGTCTACCAAAAGATGCATGCGCATGCTAAAAACGCGCTTTGGCACAAATCCATGTGCGGGTGCTAAAAAGAGCAGCATCGGCATGCTTTTCACGTCGTTTGGTAGAAATCCACACGCGCGTTCTGCCAAAAGCACCATTTGCATGCCTATCGTGTGGTTTTGCAGAAAACTGCGTCAAGTCTACCAAAAGATGCATGTGCATGCTAAAAACGCGTTTTGGCACAAATCCATGTGCGGATGTTAAAAAGAGCAGCATCGGCATGCTTTTCACGTCGTTTGGTAGAAATCCACACGCGCGTTCTGCCAAAAGCACCATTTGCATGCCTATCGTGTGGTTTTGCAGAAAACTGCGTCCGCGTCTACCAAAAGATGCATGCGCATGCTTAAAACGCGTTTTGGCACAAATCCATGTGCGGGTGCTAAAAAGAGCAGCATCGGCATGCTTTTCACGTCGTTTGGTAGAAATCCACACGCGCGTTCTGCCAAAAGCACCATTTGCATGCCTATCGTGTGGTTTTGCAGAAAACTGCGTCCGCGTCTACCAAAAGATGCATGCGCATGCTTAAAACGCGTTTTGGCACAAATCCATGTGCGGATGTTAAAAAGAGCAGCATCGGCATGCTTTTCACGTCGTTTGGTAGAAATCCACACGCGCGTTCTGCCAAAAGCACCATTTGCATGCATATCGTGTGGTTTTGCAGAAAACTGCGTCCGCGTCTACCAAAAGACGCATGCGCATGCTAAAAACGCGCTTTCGCACAAATCCATGTGCGGATGTTAAAAAGAGCAGCATCGGCATGCTTTTCACGTCGTTTGGTAGAAATCCACGCGCGCGTTCTGCCAAAAGCACCATTTGCATGCATATCGTGTGGTTTTGCAGAAAACTGCGTCCGCGTCTACCAAAAGATGCATGCGCATGCTTAAAACGCGTTTTGGCACAAATCCATGTGCGGATGTTAAAAAGAGCAGCATCGGCATGCTTTTCACGTCGTTTGGTAGAAATCCACACGCGCGTTCTGCCAAAAGCACCATTTGCATGCATATCGTGTGGTTTTGCAGAAAACTGCGTCCGCGTCTACCAAAAGATGCATGCGCATGCTAAAAACGCGTTTTGGCACGAATCCATGTGCGGATGTTAAAAAGAGCAGCATCGGCATGCTTTTCACGTCGTTTGGTAGAAATCCACGCGCGCGTTCTGCCAAAAGCACCATTTGCATGCATATCGTGTGGTTTTGCAGAAAACTGCGTCCGCGTCTACCAAAAGATGCATGCGCATGCTTAAAACGCGTTTTGGCACAAATCCATGTGCGGGTGCTAAAAAGAGCAGCATCGGCATGCTTTTCACGTCGTTTGGTAGAAATCCACACGCGCGTTCTGCCAAAAGCACCATTTGCATGCCTATCGTGTGGTTTTGCAGAAAACTGCGTCCGCGTCTACCAAAAGATGCATGTGCATGCTAAAAACGCGTTTTGGCACAAATCCATGTGCGGGTGTTAAAAAGAGCAGCATCGGCATGCTTTTCACGTCGTTTGGTAGAAATCCACGCACGCGTTCTGCCAAAAGCACCATTTGCATGCATATCGTGTGGTTTTGCAGAAAACTGCGTCCGCGTCTACCAAAAGATGCATGCGCATGCTTAAAACGCGTTTTGGCACAAATCCATGTGCGGATGTTAAAAAGAGCAGCATCGGCATGCTTTTCACGTCGTTTGGTAGAAATCCACACGTGCGTTGTGCCAAAAGCACCATTTGCATGCCTATCGTGTGGTTTTGCAGAAAACTGCGTCCGCGTCTACCAAAAGATGCATGCGCATGCTTAAAACGCGCTTTGGCACAAATCCATGTGCGGATGTTAAAAAGAGCAGCATCGGCATGCTTTTCACGTCGTTTGGTAGAAATCCACACGCGCGTTCTGCCAAAAGCACCATTTGCATGCATATCGTGTGGTTTTGCAGAAAACTGCGTCCGCGTCTACCAAAAGATGCATGCGCATGCTAAAAACGCGTTTTGGCACAAATCCATGTGCGGATGTTAAAAAGAGCAGCATCGGCATGCTTTTCACGTCGTTTGGTAGAAATCCACACGCGCGTTCTGCCAAAAGCACCATTTGCATGCATATCGTGTGGTTTTGCAGAAAACTGCGTCCGCGTCTACCAAAAGATGCATGTGCATGCTAAAAACGCGTTTTGGCACAAATCCATGTGCGGATGTTAAAAAGAGCAGCATCGGCATGCTTTTCACGTCGTTTGGTAGAAATCCACGCGCGCGTTCTGCCAAAAGCACCATTTGCATGCCTATCGTGTGGTTTTGCAGAAAACTGCGTCCGCGTCTACCAAAAGATGCATGCGCATGCTTAAAACGCGTTTTGGCGCAAATCCATGTGCGGATGTTAAAAAGAGCAGCATCGGCATGCTTTTCACGTCGTTTGGTAGAAATCCACACGCGCGTTCTGCCAAAAGCACCATTTGCATGCATATCGTGTGGTTTTGCAGAAAACTGCGTCCGCGTCTACCAAAAGATGCATGCGCATGCTTAAAACGCGCTTTGGCACAAATCCATGTGCGGATGTTAAAAAGAGCAGCATCGGCATGCTTTTCACGTCGTTTGGTAGAAATCCACACGCGCGTTCTGCCAAAAGCACCATTTGCATGCATATCGTGTGGTTTTGCAGAAAACTGCGTCCGCGTCTACCAAAAGATGCATGTGCATGCTAAAAACGCGTTTTGGCACAAATCCATGTGCGGATGTTAAAAAGAGCAGCATCGGCATGCTTTTCACGTCGTTTGGTAGAAATCCACACGCGCGTTCTGCCAAAAGCACCATTTGCATGCATATCGTGTGGTTTTGCAGAAAACTGCGTCCGCGTCTACCAAAAGATGCATGTGCATGCTAAAAACGCGTTTTGGCACAAATCCATGTGCGGATGTTAAAAAGAGCAGCATCGGCATGCTTTTCACGTCGTTTGGTAGAAATCCACGCGCGCGTTCTGCCAAAAGCACCATTTGCATGCCTATCGTGTGGTTTTGCAGAAAACTGCGTCCGCGTCTACCAAAAGATGCATGCGCATGCTTAAAACGCGTTTTGGCACAAATCCATGTGCGGATGTTAAAAAGAGCAGCATCGGCATGCTTTTCACGTCGTTTGGTAGAAATCCACACGCGCGTTCTGCCAAAAGCACCATTTGCATGCATATCGTGTGGTTTTGCAGAAAACTGCGTCCGCGTCTACCAAAAGATGCATGCGCATGCTTAAAACGCGCTTTGGCACAAATCCATGTGCGGATGTTAAAAAGAGCAGCATCGGCATGCTTTTCACGTCGTTTGGTAGAAATCCACACGCGCGTTCTGCCAAAAGCACCATTTGCATGCATATCGTGTGGTTTTGCAGAAAACTGCGTCCGCGTCTACCAAAAGATGCATGTGCATGCTAAAAACGCGTTTTGGCACAAATCCATGTGCGGATGTTAAAAAGAGCAGCATCGGCATGCTTTTCACGTCGTTTGGTAGAAATCCACACGCGCGTTCTGCCAAAAGCACCATTTGCATGCATATCGTGTGGTTTTGCAGAAAACTGCGTCCGCGTCTACCAAAAGATGCATGTGCATGCTAAAAACGCGTTTTGGCACAAATCCATGTGCGGATGTTAAAAAAGAGCAGCATCGGCATGCTTTTCACGTCGTTTGGTAGAAATCCACGCGCGCGTTCTGCCAAAAGCACCATTTGCATGCCTATCGTGTGGTTTTGCAGAAAACTGCGTCCGCGTCTACCAAAAGATGCATGCGCATGCTTAAAACGCGTTTTGGCACAAATCCATGTGCGGGTGCTAAAAAGAGCAGCATCGGCATGCTTTTCACGTCGTTTGGTAGAAATCCACACGCGCGTTCTGCCAAAAGCACCATTTGCATGCCTATCGTGTGGTTTTGCAGAAAACTGCGTCCGCGTCTACCAAAAGATGCATGCGCATGCTTAAAACGCGTTTTGGCACAAATCCATGTGCGGATGTTAAAAAGAGCAGCATCGGCATGCTTTTCACGTCGTTTGGTAGAAATCCACACGCGCGTTCTGCCAAAAGCAACATTTGCATGCATATCGTGTGGTTTTGCAGAAAACTGCGTCCGCGTCTACCAAAAGATGCATGTGCATGCTAAAAACGCGTTTTGGCACAAATCCATGTGCGGATGTTAAAAAGAGCAGCATCGGCATGCTTTTCACGTCGTTTGGTAGAAATCCACACGCGCGTTCTGCCAAAAGCACCATTTGCATGCATATCGTGTGGTTTTGCAGAAAACTGCGTCCGCGTCTACCAAAAGATGCATGTGCATGCTAAAAACGCGTTTTGGCACAAATCCATGTGCGGATGTTAAAAAGAGCAGCATCGGCATGCTTTTCACGTCGTTTGGTAGAAATCCACGCGCGCGTTCTGCCAAAAGCACCATTTGCATGCCTATCGTGTGGTTTTGCAGAAAACTGCGTCCGCGTCTACCAAAAGATGCATGCGCATGCTTAAAACGCGTTTTGGCACAAATCCATGTGCGGATGTTAAAAAGAGCAGCATCGGCATGCTTTTCACGTCGTTTGGTAGAAATCCACACGCGCGTTCTGCCAAAAGCACCATTTGCATGCATATCGTGTGGTTTTGCAGAAAACTGCGTCCGCGTCTACCAAAAGATGCATGCGCATGCTTAAAACGCGCTTTGGCACAAATCCATGTGCGGATGTTAAAAAGAGCAGCATCGGCATGCTTTTCACGTCGTTTGGTAGAAATCCACACGCGCGTTCTGCCAAAAGCACCATTTGCATGCCTATCGTGTGGTTTTGCAGAAAACTGCGTCCGCGTCTACCAAAAGATGCATGCGCATGCTTAAAACGCGCTTTGGCACAAATCCATGTGCGGATGTTAAAAAGAGCAGCATCGGCATGCTTTTCACGTCGTTTGGTAGAAATCCACGCGCGCGTTCTGCCAAAAGCACCATTTGCATGCATATCGTGTGGTTTTGCAGAAAACTGCGTCCGCGTCTACCAAAAGATGCATGCGCATGCTTAAAACGCGTTTTGGCACAAATCCATGTGCGGGTGCTAAAAAGAGCAGCATCGGCATGCTTTTCACGTCGTTTGGTAGAAATCCACACGCGCGTTCTGCCAAAAGCACCATTTGCATGCCTATCGTGTGGTTTTGCAGAAAACTGCGTCCGCGTCTACCAAAAGATGCATGCGCATGCTTAAAACGCGTTTTGGCACAAATCCATGTGCGGGTGCTAAAAAGAGCAGCATCGGCATGCTTTTCACGTCGTTTGGTAGAAATCCACACGCGCGTTCTGCCAAAAGCACCATTTGCATGCATATCGTGTGGTTTTGCAGAAAACTGCGTCCGCGTCTACCAAAAGATGCATGTGCATGCTAAAAACGCGTTTTGGCACAAATCCATGTGCGGATGTTAAAAAGAGCAGCATCGGCATGCTTTTCACGTCGTTTGGTAGAAATCCACACGCGCGTTCTGCCAAAAGCACCATTTGCATGCATATCGTGTGGTTTTGCAGAAAACTGCGTCCGCGTCTACCAAAAGATGCATGCGCATGCTAAAAACGCGCTTTGGCACAAATCCATGTGCGGATGTTAAAAAGAGCAGCATCGGCATGCTTTTCACGTCGTTTGGTAGAAATCCACGCGCGCGTTCTGCCAAAAGCACCATTTGCATGCATATCGTGTGGTTTTGCAGAAAACTGCGTCCGCGTCTACCAAAAGATGCATGCGCATGCTTAAAACGCGTTTTGGCACAAATCCATGTGCGGGTGCTAAAAAGAGCAGCATCGGCATGCTTTTCACGTCGTTTGGTAGAAATCCACACGCGCGTTCTGCCAAAAGCACCATTTGCATGCCTATCGTGTGGTTTTGCAGAAAACTGCGTCCGCGTCTACCAAAAGATGCATGCGCATGCTTAAAACGCGCTTTGGCACAAATCCATGTGCGGATGTTAAAAAGAGCAGCATCGGCATGCTTTTCACGTCGTTTGGTAGAAATCCACACGCGCGTTCTGCCAAAAGCACCATTTGCATGCATATCGTGTGGTTTTGCAGAAAACTGCGTCCGCGTCTACCAAAAGATGCATGTGCATGCTAAAAACGCGTTTTGGCACAAATCCATGTGCGGATGTTAAAAAGAGCAGCATCGGCATGCTTTTCACGTCGTTTGGTAGAAATCCACACGCGCGTTCTGCCAAAAGCACCATTTGCATGCATATCGTGTGGTTTTGCAGAAAACTGCGTCCGCGTCTACCAAAAGATGCATGTGCATGCTAAAAACGCGTTTTGGCACAAATCCATGTGCGGATGTTAAAAAGAGCAGCATCGGCATGCTTTTCACGTCGTTTGGTAGAAATCCACGCGCGCGTTCTGCCAAAAACACCATTTGCATGCCTATCGTGTGGTTTTGCAGAAAACTGCGTCCGCGTCTACCAAAAGATGCATGCGCATGCTTAAAACGCGTTTTGGCACAAATCCATGTGCGGGTGCTAAAAAGAGCAGCATCGGCATGCTTTTCACGTCGTTTGGTAGAAATCCACACGCGCGTTCTGCCAAAAGCACCATTTGCATGCCTATCGTGTGGTTTTGCAGAAAACTGCGTCCGCGTCTACCAAAAGATGCATGCGCATGCTTAAAACGCGTTTTGGCACAAATCCATGTGCGGATGTTAAAAAGAGCAGCATCGGCATGCTTTTCACGTCGTTTCGTAGAAATCCACGCGCGCGTTCTGCCAAAAGCACCATTTGCATGCCTATCGTGTGGTTTTGCAGAAAACTGCGTCCGCGTCTACCAAAAGATGCATGCGCATGCTTAAAACGCGTTTTGGCACAAATCCATGTGCGGATGTTAAAAAGAGCAGCATCGGCATGCTTTTCACGTCGTTTGGTAGAAATCCACACGCGCGTTCTGCCAAAAGCACCATTTGCATGCATATCGCGTGGTTTTGCAGAAAACTGCGTCCGCGTCTACCAAAAGATGCATGCGCATGCTTAAAACGCGCTTTGGCACAAATCCATGTGCGGATGTTAAAAAGAGCAGCATCGGCATGCTTTTCACGTCGTTTGGTAGAAATCCACACGCGCGTTCTGCCAAAAGCACCATTTGCATGCCTATCGTGTGGTTTTGCAGAAAACTGCGTCCGCGTCTACCAAAAGATGCATGCGCATGCTTAAAACGCGCTTTGGCACAAATCCATGTGCGGATGCTAAAAAGAGCAGCATCGGCATGCTTTTCACGTCGTTTGGTAGAAATCCACGCGCGCGTTCTGCCAAAAGCACCATTTGCATGCATATCGTGTGGTTTTGCAGAAAACTGCGTCCGCGTCTACCAAAAGATGCATGCGCATGCTTAAAACGCGTTTTGGCACAAATCCATGTGCGGGTGCTAAAAAGAGCAGCATCGGCATGCTTTTCACGTCGTTTGGTAGAAATCCACACGCGCGTTCTGCCAAAAGCACCATTTGCATGCCTATCGTGTGGTTTTGCAGAAAACTGCGTCCGCGTCTACCAAAAGATGCATGCGCATGCTTAAAACGCGCTTTGGCACAAATCCATGTGCGGATGTTAAAAAGAGCAGCATCGGCATGCTTTTCACGTCGTTTGGTAGAAATCCACACGCGCGTTCTGCCAAAAGCACCATTTGCATGCATATCGTGTGGTTTTGCAGAAAACTGCGTCCGCGTCTACCAAAAGATGCATGTGCATGCTAAAAACGCGTTTTGGCACAAATCCATGTGCGGATGTTAAAAAGAGCAGCATCGGCATGCTTTTCACGTCGTTTGGTAGAAATCCACACGCGCGTTCTGCCAAAAGCACCATTTGCATGCATATCGTGTGGTTTTGCAGAAAACTGCGTCCGCGTCTACCAAAAGATGCATGTGCATGCTAAAAACGCGTTTTGGCACAAATCCATGTGCGGATGTTAAAAAGAGCAGCATCGGCATGCTTTTCACGTCGTTTGGTAGAAATCCACACGCGCGTTCGGCCAAAAGCACCATTTGCATGCATATCGTGTGGTTTTGCAGAAAACTGCGTCCGCGTCTACCAAAAGATGCATGTGCATGCTAAAAACGCGTTTTGGCACAAATCCATGTGCGGATGTTAAAAAGAGCAGCATCGGCATGCTTTTCACGTCGTTTGGTAGAAATCCACACGCGCGTTCTGCCAAAAGCACCATTTGCATGCATATCGTGTGGTTTTGCAGAAAACTGCGTCCGCGTCTACCAAAAGATGCATGTGCATGCTAAAAACGCGTTTTGGCACAAATCCATGTGCGGATGTTAAAAAGAGCAGCATCGGCATGCTTTTCACGTCGTTTGGTAGAAATCCACGCGCGCGTTCTGCCAAAAGCACCATTTGCATGCATATCGTGTGGTTTTGCAGAAAACTGCGTCCACGTCTACCAAAAGATGCATGCGCATGCTTAAAACGCGCTATGGCACAAATCCATGTGCGGATGTTAAAAAGAGCAGCATCGGCATGCTTTTCACGTCGTTTGGTAGAAATCCACACGCGCGTTCTGCCAAAAGCACCATTTGCATGCCTATCGTGTGGTTTTGCAGAAAACTGCGTCCGCGTCTACCAAAAGATGCATGTGCATGCTAAAAACGCGTTTTGGCACAAATCCATGTGCGGATGTTAAAAAGAGCAGCATCGGCATGCTTTTCACGTCGTTTGGTAGAAATCCACACGCGCGTTCTGCCAAAAGCACCATTTGCATGCATATCGTGTGGTTTTGCAGAAAACTGCGTCCGCGTCTACCAAAAGATGCATGTGCATGCTAAAAACGCGTTTTGGCACAAATCCATGTGCGGATGTTAAAAAGAGCAGCATCGGCATGCTTTTCACGTCGTTTGGTAGAAATCCACGCGCGCGTTCTGCCAAAAGCACCATTTGCATGCCTATCGTGTGGTTTTGCAGAAAACGGCGTCCGCGTCTACCAAAAGATGCATGCGCATGCTTAAAACGCGTTTTGGCACAAATCCATGTGCGGGTGCTAAAAAGAGCAGCATCGGCATGCTTTTCACGTCGTTTGGTAGAAATCCACACGCGCGTTCTGCCAAAAGCACCATTTGCATGCCTATCGTGTGGTTTTGCAGAAAACTGCGTCCGCGTCTACCAAAAGATGCATGCGCATGCTTAAAACGCGTTTTGGCACAAATCCATGTGCGGATGTTAAAAAGAGCAGCATCGGCATGCTTTTCACGTCGTTTGGTAGAAATCCACACGCGCGTTCTGCCAAAAGCACCATTTGCATGCATATCGTGTGGTTTTGCAGAAAACTGCGTCCGCGTCTACCAAAAGATGCATGTGCATGCTAAAAACGCGTTTTGGCACAAATCCATGTGCGGATGTTAAAAAGAGCAGCATCGGCATGCTTTTCACGTCGTTTGGTAGAAATCCACGCGCGCGTTCTGCCAAAAGCACCATTTGCATGCATATCGTGTGGTTTTGCAGAAAACTGCGTCCGCGTCTACCAAAAGATGCATGCGCATGCTTAAAACGCGTTTTGGCACAAATCCATGTGCGGGTGCTAAAAAGAGCAGCATCGGCATGCTTTTCACGTCGTTTGGTAGAAATCCACACGCGCGTTCTGCCAAAAGCACCATTTGCATGCATATCGTGTGGTTTTGCAGAAAACTGCGTCCGCGTCTACCAAAAGATGCATGTGCATGCTAAAAACGCGTTTTGGCACAAATCCATGTGCGGGTGCTAAAAAGAGCAGCATCGGCATGCTTTTCACGTCGTTTGGTAGAAATCCACACGCGCGTTCTGCCAAAAGCACCATTTGCATGCCTATCGTGTGGTTTTGCAGAAAACTGCGTCCGCGTCTACCAAAAGATGCATGCGCATGCTTAAAACGCGCTTTGGCACAAATCCATGTGCGGATGTTAAAAAGAGCAGCATCGGCATGCTTTTCACGTCGTTTGGTAGAAATCCACACGCGCGTTCTGCCAAAAGCACCATTTGCATGCATATCGTGTGGTTTTGCAGAAAACTGCGTCCGCGTCTACCAAAATATGCATGTGCATGCTAAAAACGCGTTTTGGCACAAATCCATGTGCGGATGTTAAAAAGAGCAGCATCGGCATGCTTTTCACGTCGTTTGGTAGAAATCCACACGCGCGTTCTGCCAAATGCACCATTTGCATGCATATCGTGTGGTTTTGCAGAAAACTGCGTCCGCGTCTACCAAAAGATGCATGTGCATGCTAAAAACGCGTTTTGGCACAAATACATGTGCGGATGTTAAAAAGAGCAGCATCGGCATGCTTTTCACGTCGTTTGGTAGAAATCCACGCGCGCGTTCTGCCAAAAGCACCATTTGCATGCCTATCGTGTGGTTTTGCAGAAAACTGCGTCCGCGTCTACCAAAAGATGCATGCGCATGCTTAAAACGCGTTTTGGCACAAATCCATGTGCGGGTGCTAAAAAGAGCAGCATCGGCATGCTTTTCACGTCGTTTGGTAGAAATCCACACGCGCGTTCTGCCAAAAGCACCATTTGCATGCCTATCGTGTGGTTTTGCAGAAAACTGCGTCCGCGTCTACCAAAAGATGCATGCGCATGCTTAAAACGCGTTTTGGCACAAATCCATGTGCGGATGTTAAAAAGAGCAGCATCGGCATGCTTTTCACGTCGTTTGGTAGAAATCCACACGCGCGTTCTGCCAAAAGCACCATTTGCATGCATATCGTGTGGTTTTGCAGAAAACTGCGTCCGCGTCTACCAAAAGATGCATGTGCATGCTAAAAACGCGTTTTGGCACAAATCCATGTGCGGATGTTAAAAAGAGCAGCATCGGCATGCTTTTCACGTCGTTTGGTAGAAATCCACGCGCGCGTTCTGCCAAAAGCACCATTTGCATGCATATCGTGTGGTTTTGCAGAAAACTGCGTCCGCGTCTACCAAAAGATGCATGCGCATGCTTAAAACGCGTTTTGGCACAAATCCATGTGCGGGTGCTAAAAAGAGCAGCATCGGCATGCTTTTCACGTCGTTTGGTAGAAATCCACACGCGCGTTCTGCCAAAAGCACCATTTGCATGCCTATCGTGTGGTTTTGCAGAAAACTGCGTCCGCGTCTACCAAAAGATGCATGCGCATGCTTAAAACGCGCTTTGGCACAAATCCATGTGCGGATGTTAAAAAGAGCAGCATCGGCATGCTTTTCACGTCGTTTGGTAGAAATCCACGCGCGCGTTCTGCCAAAAGCACCATTTGCATGCATATCGTGTGGTTTTGCAGAAAACTGCGTCCGCGTCTACCAAAAGATGCATGCGCATGCTTAAAACGCGTTTTGGCACAAATCCATGTGCGGGTGCTAAAAAGAGCAGCATCGGCATGCTTTTCACGTCGTTTGGTAGAAATCCACACGCGCGTTCTGCCAAAAGCACCATTTGCATGCCTATCGTGTGGTTTTGCAGAAAACTGCGTCCGCGTCTACCAAAAGATGCATGCGCATGCTTAAAACGCGCTTTGGCACAAATCCATGTGCGGATGTTAAAAAGAGCAGCATCGGCATGCTTTTCACGTCGTTTGGTAGAAATCCACACGCGCGTTCTGCCAAAAGCACCATTTGCATGCATATCGTGTGGTTTTGCAGAAAACTGCGTCCGCGTCTACCAAAAGATGCATGTGCATGCTAAAAACGCGTTTTGGCACAAATCCATGTGCGGGTGCTAAAAAGAGCAGCATCGGCATGCTTTTCACGTCGTTTGTAGAAATCCACACGCGCGTTCTGCCAAAAGCACCATTTGCATGCCTATCGTGTGGTTTTGCAGAAAACTGCGTCCGCGTCTACCAAAAGATGCATGTGCATGCTAAAAACGCGTTTTGGCACAAATCCATGTGCGGATGTTAAAAAGAGCAGCATCGGCATGCTTTTCACGTCGTTTGGTAGAAATCCACACGCGCGTTCTGCCAAAAGCACCATTTGCATGCATATCGTGTGGTTTTGCAGAAAACTGCGTCCGCGTCTACCAAAAGATGCATGTGCATGCTAAAAACGCGTTTTGGCACAAATCCATGTGCGGATGTTAAAAAGAGCAGCATCGGCATGCTTTTCACGTCGTTTGGTAGAAATCCACGCGCGCGTTCTGCCAAAAGCACCATTTGCATGCATATCGTGTGGTTTTGCAGAAAACTGCGTCCGCGTCTACCAAAAGATGCATGCGCATGCTTAAAACGCGTTTCGGCACAAATCCATGTGCGGGTGCTAAAAAGAGCAGCATCGGCATGCTTTTCACGTCGTTTGGTAGAAATCCACACGCGCGTTCTGCCAAAAGCACCATTTGCATGCATATCGTGTGGTTTTGCAGAAAACTGCGTCCGCGTCTACCAAAAGATGCATGTGCATGCTAAAAACGCGTTTTGGCACAAATCCATGTGCGGATGTTAAAAAGAGCAGCATCGGCATGCTTTTCACGTCGTTTGGTAGAAATCCACACGTGCGTTCTGCCAAAAGCACCATTTGCATGCCTATCGTGTGGTTTTGCAGAAAACTGCGTCCGCGTCTACCAAAAGATGCATGCGCATGCTAAAAACGCGCTTTGGCACAAATCCATGTGCGGATGTTAAAAAGAGCAGCATCGGCATGCTTTTCACGTCGTTTGGTAGAAATCCACGCGCGCGTTCTGCCAAAAGCACCATTTGCATGCATATCGTGTGGTTTTGCAGAAAACTGCGTCCGCGTCTACCAAAAGATGCATGCGCATGCTTAAAACGCGCTTTGGCACAAATCCATGTGCGGATGTTAAAAAGAGCAGCATCGGCATGCTTTTCACGTCGTTTGGTAGAAATCCACGCGCGCGTTCTGCCAAAAGCACCATTTGCATGCATATCGTGTGGTTTTGCAGAAAACTGCGTCCTCGTCTACCAAAAGATGCATGCGCATGCTTAAAACGCGTTTTGGCACAAATCCATGTGCGGGTGCTAAAAAGAGCAGCATCGGCATGCTTTTCACGTCGTTTGGTAGAAATCCACACGCGCGTTCTGCCAAAAGCACCATTTGCATGCATATCGTGTGGTTTTGCAGAAAACTGCGTCCGCGTCTACCAAAAGATGCATGCGCATGCTTAAAACGCGCTTTGGCACAAATCCATGTGCGGATGTTAAAAAGAGCAGAATCGGCATGCTTTTCACGTCGTTTGGTAGAAATCCACGCGCGCGTTCTGCCAAAAGCACTGCCTATCGTGTGGTTTTGCAGAAAACTGCGTCCGCGTCTACCAAAAGATGCATGCGCATGCTTAAAACGCGTTTTGGCACAAATCCATGTGCGGGTGCTAAAAAGAGCAGCATCGGCATGCTTTTCACGTCGTTTGGTAGAAATCCACACGCGCGTTCTGCCAAAAGCACCATTTGCATGCCTATCGTGTGGTTTTGCAGAAAACTGCGTCCGCGTCTACCAAAAGATGCATGCGCATGCTTAAAACGCGTTTTGGCACAAATCCATGTGCGGATGTTAAAAAGAGCAGCATCGGCATGCTTTTCACGTCGTTTGGTAGAAATCCACACGCGCGTTCTGCCAAAAGCACCATTTGCATGCATATCGTGTGGTTTTGCAGAAAACTGCGTCCGCGTCTACCAAAAGATGCATGCGCATGCTAAAAACGCGCTTTGGCACAAATCCATGTGCGGATGTTAAAAAGAGCAGCATCGGCATGCTTTTCACGTCGTTTGGTAGAAATCCACGCGCGCGTTCTGCCAAAAGCACCATTTGCATGCATATCGTGTGGTTTTGCAGAAAACTGCGTCCGCGTCTACCAAAAGATGCATGCGCATGCTTAAAACGCGTTTTGGCACAAATCCATGTGCGGGTGCTAAAAAGAGCAGCATCGGCATGCTTTTCACGTCGTTTGGTAGAAATCCACACGCGCGTTCTGCCAAAAGCACCATTTGCATGCCTATCGTGTGGTTTTGCAGAAAACTGCGTCCGCGTCTACCAAAAGATGCATGTGCATGCTAAAAACGCGTTTTGGCACAAATCCATGTGCGGATGTTAAAAAGAGCAGCATCGGCATGCTTTTCACGTCGTTTGGTAGAAATCCACACGCGCGTTCTGCCAAAAGCACCATTTGCATGCATATCGTGTGGTTTTGCAGAAAACTGCGTCCGCGTCTTCCAAAAGATGCATGCGCATGCTTAAAACGCGTTTTGGCACAAATCCATGTGCGGGTGCTAAAAAGAGCAGCATCGGCATGCTTTTCACGTCGTTTGGTAGAAATCCACACGCGCGTTCTGCAAAAGCACCATTTGCATGCCTATCGTGTGGTTTTGCAGAAAACTGCGTCCGCGTCTACCAAAAGATGCATGCGCATGCTTAAAACGCGCTTTGGCACAAATCCATGTGCGGATGTTAAAAGAGCAGCATCGGCATGCTTTTCACGTCGTTTGGTAGAAATCCACGCGCGCGTTCTGCCAAAACACCATTTGCATGCCTATCGTGTGGTTTTGCAGAAAACTGCGTCCGCGTCTACCAAAAGATGCATGCGCATGCTTAAAACGCGTTTTGGCACAAATCCATGTGCGGGTGCTAAAAAGAGCAGCATCGGCATGCTTTTCACGTCGTTTGGTAGAAATCCACACGCGCGTTCTGCCAAAAGCACCATTTGCATGCCTATCGTGTGGTTTTGCAGAAAACTGCGTCCGCGTCTACCAAAAGATGCATGCGCATGCTTAAAACGCGTTTTGGCACAAATCCATGTGCGGATGTTAAAAAGAGCAGCATCGGCATGCTTTTCACGTCGTTTGGTAGAAATCCACACGCGCGTTCTGCCAAAAGCACCATTTGCATGCATATCGTGTGGTTTTGCAGAAAACTGCGTCCGCGTCTACCAAAAGATGCATGCGCATGCTAAAAACGCGTTTTGGCACAAATCCATGTGCGGATGTTAAAAAGAGCAGCATCGGCATGCTTTTCACGTCGTTTGGTAGAAATCCACACGTGCGTTCTGCCAAAAGCACCATTTGCATGCATATCGTGTGGTTTTGCAGAAAACTGCGTCCGCGTCTACCAAAAGATGCATGCGCATGCTTAAAACGCGTTTTGGCACAAATCCATGTGCGGGTGCTAAAAAGAGCAGCATCGGCATGCTTTTCACGTCGTTTGGTAGAAATCCACACGCGCGTTCTGCCAAAAGCACCATTTGCATGCCTATCGTGTGGTTTTGCAGAAAACTGCGTCCGCGTCTACCAAAAGATGCATGCGCATGCTTAAAACGCGCTTTGGCACAAATCCATGTGCGGATGTTAAAAAGAGCAGCATCGGCATGCTTTTCACGTCGTTTGGTAGAAATCCAGACGCGCGTTCTGCCAAAAGCACCATTTGCATGCATATCGTGTGGTTTTGCAGAAAACTGCGTCCGCGTCTACCAAAAGATGCATGTGCATGCTAAAAACGCGTTTTGGCACAAATCCATGTGCGGATGTTAAAAAGAGCAGCATCGGCATGCTTTTCACGTCGTTTGGTAGAAATCCACACGCGCGTTCTGCCCAAAGCACCATTTGCATGCATATCGTGTGGTTTTGCAGAAACTGCGTCCGCGTCTACCAAAAGATGTGCATGTGCATGCTAAAAACGCGTTTTGGCACAAATCCATGTGCGGATGTTAAAAAGAGCAGCATCGGCATGCTTTTCACGTCGTTTGGTAGAAAACCACGCGCGCGTTCTGCCAAAAGCACCATTTGCATGCCTATCGTGTGGTTTTGCAGAAAACTGCGTCCGCGTCTACCAAAAGATGCATGCGCATGCTTAAAACGCGTTTTGGCACAAATCCATGTGCGGGTGCTAAAAAGAGCAGCATCGGCATGCTTTTCACGTCGTTTGGTAGAAATCCACACGCGCGTTCTGCCAAAAGCACCATTTGCATGCCTATCGTGTGGTTTTGCAGAAAACTGCGTCCGCGTCTACCAAAAGATGCATGCGCATGCTTAAAACGCGTTTTGGCACAAATCCATGTGCGGATGTTAAAAAGAGCAGCATCGGCATGCTTTTCACGTCGTTTGGTAGAAATCCACACGCGCGTTCTGCCAAAAGCAACATTTGCATGCATATCGTGTGGTTTTGCAGAAAACTGCGTCCGCGTCTACCAAAAGATGCATATGCATGCTAAAAACGCGTTTTGGCACAAATCCATGTGCGGATGTTAAAAAGAGCAGCATCGGCATGCTTTTCACGTCGTTTGGTAGAAATCCACACGCGCGTTCTGCCAAAAGCACCATTTGCATGCATATCGTGTGGTTTTGCAGAAAACTGCGTCCGCGTCTACCAAAAGATGCATGTGCATGCTAAAAACGCGTTTTGGCACAAATCCATGTGCGGATGTTAAAAAGAGCAGCATCGGCATGCTTTTCACGTCGTTTGGTAGAAATCCACGCGCGCGTTCTGCCAAAAGCACATTTGCATGCCTATCGTGTGGTTTTGCAGAAAACTGCGTCCGCGTCTACCAAAAGATGCATGCGCATGCTTAAAACGCGTTTTGGCACAAATCCATGTGCGGATGTTAAAAAGAGCAGCATCGGCATGCTTTTCACGTCGTTGGTAGAAATCCACACGCGCGTTCTGCCAAAAGCACCATTTGCATGCATATCGTGTGGTTTTGCAGAAAACTGCGTCCGCGTCTACCAAAAGATGCATGCGCATGCTTAAAACGCGCTTTGGGCACAAATCCATGTGCGGATGGTTAAAGAGCAGCATCGGCATGCTTTTCACGTCGTTTGGTAGAAATCCACACGCGCGTTCTGCCAAAGGCACCATTTGCATGCCTATCGTGTGGTTTTGCAGAAAACTGCGTCCGCGTCTACCAAAAGATGCATGCGCATGCTTAAAACGCGCTTTGGCACAAATCCATGTGCGGATGTTAAAAAGAGCAGCATCGGCATGCTTTTCACGTCGTTTGGTAGAAATCCACGCGCGCGTTCTGCCAAAAGCACCATTTGCATGCATATCGTGTGGTTTTGCAGAAAACTGCGTCCGCGTCTACCAAAAGATGCATGCGCATGCTTAAAACGCGTTTTGGCACAAATCCATGTGCGGGTGCTAAAAAGAGCAGCATCGGCATGCTTTTCACGTCGTTTGGTAGAAATCCACACGCGCGTTCTGCCAAAAGCACCATTTGCATGCCTATCGTGTGTTTTGCAGAAAACTGCGTCCGCGTCTACCAAAAGATGCATGCGCATGCTTAAAACGCGCTTTGGCACAAATCCATGTGCGGATGTTAAAAAGAGCAGCATCGGCATGCTTTTCACGTCGTTTGGTAGAAATCCACACGCGCGTTCTGCCAAAAGCACCATTTGCATGCATATCGTGTGGTTTTGCAGAAAACTGCGTCCGCGTCTACCAAAAGATGCATGTGCATGCTAAAAACGCGTTTTGGCACAAATCCATGTGCGGATGTTAAAAAGAGCAGCATCGGCATGCTTTTCACGTCGTTTGGTAGAAATCCACACGCGCGTTCTGCCAAAAGCACCATTTCCATGCATATCGTGTGGTTTTGCAGAAAACTGCGTCCGCGTCTACCAAAAGATGCATGTGCATGCTAAAAACGCGTTTTGGCACAAATCCATGTGCGGATGGTAATAAGAGCAGCATCGGCATGCTTTTCACGTCGTTTGGTAGAAATCCACACGCGCGTTCTGCCAAAAGCACCATTTGCATGCATATCGTGTGGTTTTGCAGAAAACTGCGTCCGCGTCTACCAAAAGATGCATGTGCATGCTAAAAACGCGTTTTGGCACAAATCCATGTGCGGATGTTAAAAAGAGCAGCATCGGCATGCTTTTCACGTCGTTTGGTAGAAATCCACACGCGCGTTCTGCCAAAAGCACCATTTGCATGCCTATCGTGTGGTTTTGCAGAAAACTGCGTCCGCGTCTACCAAAAGATGCATGTGCATGCTAAAAACGCGTTTTGGCACAAATCCATGTGCGGATGTTAAAAAGAGCAGCATCGGCATGCTTTTCACGTCGTTTGGTAGAAATCCACGCGCGCGTTCTGCCAAAAGCACCATTTGCATGCATATCGTGTGGTTTTGCAGAAAACTGCGTCCGCGTCTACCAAAAGATGCATGCGCATGCTTAAAACGCGCTTTGGCACAAATCCATGTGCGGATGTTAAAAAGAGCAGCATCGGCATGCTTTTCACGTCGTTTGGTAGAAATCCACACGCGCGTTCTGCCAAAAGCACCATTTGCATGCCTATCGTGTGGTTTTGCAGAAAACTGCGTCCGCGTCTACCAAAAGATGCATGCGCATGCTTAAAACGCGCTTTGGCACAAATCCATGTGCGGATGTTAAAAAGAGCAGCATCGGCATGCTTTTCACGTCGTTTGGTAGAAATCCACGCGCGCGTTCTGCCAAAAGCACCATTTGCATGCATATCGTGTGGTTTTGCAGCAAACTGCGTCCGCGTCTACCAAAAGATGCATGCGCATGCTTAAAACGCGTTTTGGCACAAATCCATGTGCGGGTGCTAAAAAGAGCAGCATCGGCATGCTTTTCACGTCGTTTGGTAGAAATCCACACGCGCGTTCTGCCAAAAGCACCATTTGCATGCATATCGTGTGGTTTTGCAGAAAACTGCGTCCGCGTCTACCAAAAGATGCATGTGCATGCTAAAAACGCGTTTTGGCACAAATCCATGTGCGGATGTTAAAAAGAGCAGCATCGGCATGCTTTTCACGTCGTTTGGTAGAAATCCACACGCGCGTTCTGCCAAAAGCACCATTTGCATGCATATCGTGTGGTTTTGCAGAAAACTGCGTCCGCGTCTACCAAAAGATGCATGCGCATGCTAAAAACGCGTTTTGGCACAAATCCATGTGCGGATGTTAAAAAGAGCAGCATCGGCATGCTTTTCACGTCGTTTGGTAGAAATCCACACGCGCGTTCTGCCAAAAGCACCATTTGCATGCATATCGTGTGGTTTTGCAGAAAACTGCGTCCGCGTCTACCAAAAGATGCATGTGCATGCTAAAAACGCGTTTTGGCACAAATCCATGTGCGGATGTTAAAAAGAGCAGCATCGGCATGCTTTTCACGTCGTTTGGTAGAAATCCACGCGCGCGTTCTGCCAAAAGCACCATTTGCATGCCTATCGTGTGGTTTTGCAGAAAACTGCGTCCGCGTCTACCAAAAGATGCATGCGCATGCTTAAAACGCGCTTTGCACAAATCCATGTGCGGATGTTAAAAAGAGCAGCATCGGCATGCTTTTCACGTCGTTTGGTAGAAATCCACACGCGCGTTCTGCCAAAAGCACCATTTGCATGCCTATCGTGTGGTTTTGCAGAAAACTGCGTCCGCGTCTACCAAAAGATGCATGCGCATGCTTAAAACGCGCTTTGGCACAAATCCATGTGCGGATGTTAAAAAGAGCAGCATCGGCATGCTTTTCACGTCGTTTGGTAGAAATCCACGCGCGCGTTCTGCCAAAAGCACCATTTGCATGCCTATCGTGTGGTTTTGCAGAAAACTGCGTCCGCGTCTACCAAAAGATGCATGCGCATGCTTAAAACGCGTTTTGGCACAAATCCATGTGCGGGTGCTAAAAAGAGCAGCATCGGCATGCTTTTCACGTCGTTTGGTAGAAATCCACACGCGCGTTCTGCCAAAAGCACCATTTGCATGCCTATCGTGTGGTTTTGCAGAAAACTGCGTCCGCGTCTACCAAAAGATGCATGCGCATGCTTAAAACGCGTTTTGGCACAAATCCATGTGCGGATGTTAAAAAGAGCAGCATCGGCATGCTTTTCACGTCGTTTGGTAGAAATCCACACGCGCGTTCTGCCAAAAGCACCATTTGCATGCATATCGTGTGGTTTTGCAGAAAACTGCGTCCGCGTCTACCAAAAGATGCATGCGCATGCTAAAAACGCGTTTTGGCACAAATCCATGTGCGGATGTTAAAAAGAGCAGCATCGGCATGCTTTTCACGTCGTTTGGTAGAAATCCACGCGCGCGTTCTGCCAAAAGCACCATTTGCATGCATATCGTGTGGTTTTGCAGAAAACTGCGTCCGCGTCTACCAAAAGATGCATGCGCATGCTTAAAACGCGTATTGGCACAAATCCATGTGCGGGTGCTTAAAAAGAGCAGCATCGGCATGCTTTTCACGTCGTTTGGTAGAAATCCACACGCGCGTTCTGCCAAAAGCACCATTTGCATGCCTATCGTGTGGTTTTGCAGAAAACTGCGTCCGCGTCTACCAAAAGATGCATGTGCATGCTAAAAACGCGTTTTGGCACAAATCCATGTGCGGGTGTTAAAAAGAGCAGCATCGGCATGCTTTTCACGTCGTTTGGTAGAAATCCACGCGCGCGTTCTGCCAAAAGCACCATTTGCATGCATATCGTGTGGTTTTGCAGAAAACTGCGTCCGCGTCTACCAAAAGATGCATGCGCATGCTTAAAACGCGTTTTGGCACAAATCCATGTGCGGGTGCTAAAAAGAGCAGCATCGGCATGCTTTTCACGTCGTTTGGTAGAAATCCACACGCGCGTTCTGCCAAAAGCACCATTTGCATGCATATCGTGTGGTTTTGCAGAAACTGCGTCCGCGTCTACCAAAAGATGCATGTGCATGCTAAAAACGCGTTTTGGCACAAATCCATGTGCGGATGTTAAAAAGAGCAGCATCGGCATGCTTTTCACGTCGTTTGGTAGAAATCCACACGTGCGTTCTGCCAAAAGCACCATTTGCATGCCTATCGTGTGGTTTTGCAGAAAACTGCGTCCGCGTCTACCAAAAGATGCATGCGCATGCTAAAAACGCGCTTTGGCACAAATCCATGTGCGGATGTTAAAAAGAGCAGCATCGGCATGCTTTTCACGTCGTTTGGTAGAAATCCACGCGCGCGTTCTGCCAAAAGCACCATTTGCATGCATATCGTGTGGTTTTGCAGAAAACTGCGTCCGCGTCTACCAAAAGATGCATGCGCATGCTTAAAACGCGCTTTGGCACAAATCCATGTGCGGATGTTAAAAAGAGCAGCATCGGCATGCTTTTCACGTCGTTTGGTAGAAATCCACGCGCGCGTTCTGCCAAAAGCACCATTTGCATGCATATCGTGTGGTTTTGCAGAAAACTGCGTCCGCGTCTACCAAAAGATGCATGCGCATGCTTAAAACGCGTTTTGGCACAAATCCATGTGCGGGTGCTAAAAAGAGCAGCATCGGCATGCTTTTCACGTCGTTTGGTAGAAATCCACACGCGCGTTCTGCCAAAAGCACTATTTGCATGCATATCGTGTGGTTTTGCAGAAAACTGCGTCCGCGTCTACCAAAAGATGCATGCGCATGCTTAAAACGCGCTTTGGCACAAATCCATGTGCGGATGTTAAAAAGAGCAGCATCGGCATGCTTTTCACGTCGTTTGGTAGAAATCCACGCGCGCGTTCTGCCAAAAGCACCATTTGCATGCCTATCGTGTGGTTTTGCAGAAAACTGCGTCCGCGTCTACCAAAAGATGCATGCGCATGCTTAAAACGCGTTTTGGCACAAATCCATGTGCGGGTGCTAAAAAGAGCAGCATCGGCATGCTTTTCACGTCGTTTGGTAGAAATCCACACGCGCGTTCTGCCAAAAGCACCATTTGCATGCATATCGTGTGGTTTTGCAGAAAACTGCGTCTGCGTCTACCAAAGATGCATGTGCATGCTAAAAACGCGTTTTGGCACAAATCCATGTGCGGATGTTAAAAAGAGCAGCATCGGCATGCTTTTCACGTCGTTTGGTAGAAATCCACACGCGCGTTCTGCCAAAAGCACCATTTGCATGCATATCGTGTGGTTTTGCAGAAAACTGCGTCCGCGTCTACCAAAAGATGCATGCGCATGCTAAAAACGCGTTTTGGCACAAATCCATGTGCGGATGTTAAAAAGAGCAGCATCGGCATGCTTTTCACGTCGTTTGGTAGAAATCCACACGCGCGTTCTGCCAAAAGCACCATTTGCATGCATATCGTGTGGTTTTGCAGAAAACTGCGTCCGCGTCTACCAAAAGATGCATGTGCATGCTAAAAACGCGTTTTGGCAGAAATCCATGTGCGGATGTTAAAAAGAGCAGCATCGGCATGCTTTTCACGTCGTTTGGTAGAAATCCACGCGCGCGTTCTGCCAAAAGCACCATTTGCATGCCTATCGTGTGGTTTTGCAGAAAACTGCGTCCGCGTCTACCAAAAGATGCATGCGCATGCTTAAAACGCGCTTTGGCACAAATCCATGTGCGGATGTTAAAAAGAGCAGCATCGGCATGCTTTTCACGTCGTTTGGTAGAAATCCACACGCGCGTTCTGCCAAAAGCACCATTTGCATGCCTATCGTGTGGTTTTGCAGAAAACTGCGTCCGCGTCTACCAAAAGATGCATGCGCATGCTTAAAACGCGCTTTGGCACAAATCCATGTGCGGATGTTAAAAAGAGCAGCATCGGCATGCTTTTCACGTCGTTTGGTAGAAATCCACGCGCGCGTTCTGCCAAAAGCACCATTTGCATGCCTATCGTGTGGTTTTGCAGAAAACTGCGTCCGCGTCTACCAAAAGATGCATGCGCATGCTTAAAACGCGTTTTGGCACAAATCCATGTGCGGGTGCTAAAAAGAGCAGCATCGGCATGCTTTTCACGTCGTTTGGTAGAAATCCACACGCGCGTTCTGCCAAAAGCACCATTTGCATGCCTATCGTGTGGTTTTGCAGAAAACTGCGTCCGCGTCTACCAAAAGATGCATGCGCATGCTTAAAACGCGTTTTGGCACAAATCCATGTGCGGATGTTAAAAAGAGCAGCATCGGCATGCTTTTCACGTCGTTTGGTAGAAATCCACACGCGCGTTCTGCCAAAAGCACCATTTGCATGCATATCGTGTGGTTTTGCAGAAAACTGCGTCCGCGTCTACCAAAAGATGCATGCGCATGCTAAAAACGCGTTTTGGCACAAATCCATGTGCGGATGTTAAAAAGAGCAGCATCGGCATGCTTTTCACGTCGTTTGGTAGAAATCCACGCGCGCGTTCTGCCAAAAGCACCATTTGCATGCATATCGTGTGGTTTTGCAGAAAACTGCGTCCGCGTCTACCAAAAGATGCATGCGCATGCTTAAAACGCGTTTTGGCACAAATCCATGTGCGGGTGCTAAAAAAGAGCAGCATCGGCATGCTTTTCACGTCGTTTGGTAGAAATCCACACGCGCGTTCTGCCAAAAGCACCATTTGCATGCCTATCGTGTGGTTTTGCAGAAAACTGCGTCCGCGTCTACCAAAAGATGCATGTGCATGCTAAAAACGCGTTTTGGCACAAATCCATGTGCGGGTGTTAAAAAGAGCAGCATCGGCATGCTTTTCACGTCGTTTGGTAGAAATCCACGCGCGCGTTCTGCCAAAAGCACCATTTGCATGCATATCGTGTGGTTTTGCAGAAAACTGCGTCCGCGTCTACCAAAAGATGCATGCGCATGCTTAAAACGCGTTTTGGCACAAATCCATGTGCGGGTGCTAAAAAGAGCAGCATCGGCATGCTTTTCACGTCGTTTGGTAGAAATCCACACGCGCGTTCTGCCAAAAGCACCATTTGCATGCATATCGTGTGGTTTTGCAGAAAACTGCGTCCGCGTCTACCAAAAGATGCATGTGCATGCTAAAAACGCGTTTTGGCACAAATCCATGTGCGGATGTTAAAAAGAGCAGCATCGGCATGCTTTTCACGTCGTTTGGTAGAAATCTACACGTGCGTTCTGCCAAAAGCACCATTTGCATGCCTATCGTGTGGTTTTGCAGAAAACTGCGTCCGCGTCTACCAAAAGATGCATGCGCATGCTAAAAACGCGCTTTGGCACAAATCCATGTGCGGATGTTAAAAAGAGCAGCATCGGCATGCTTTTCACGTCGTTTGGTAGAAATCCACGCGCGCGTTCTGCCAAAAGCACCATTTGCATGCATATCGTGTGGTTTTGCAGAAAACTGCGTCCGCGTCTACCAAAAGATGCATGCGCATGCTTAAAACGCGCTTTGGCACAAATCCATGTGCGGATGTTAAAAAGAGCAGCATCGGCATGCTTTTCACGTCGTTTGGTAGAAATCCACGCGCGCGTTCTGCCAAAAGCACCATTTGCAGAAA
Source organism: Dermacentor variabilis (assembly GCF_050947875.1). Classification (NCBI taxonomy): domain Eukaryota; kingdom Metazoa; phylum Arthropoda; class Arachnida; order Ixodida; family Ixodidae; genus Dermacentor; species Dermacentor variabilis. The sequence continues at coordinate 41,374 of NW_027460498.1, forward strand.
ACTTGGTTTTGGTTTTGCAGAAAACTGCGTCCGCGTCTACCAAAAGATGCATGCGCATGCTTAAAACGCGTTTTGGCACAAATCCATGTGCGGGTGCTAAAAAGAGCAGCATCGGCATGCTTTTCACGTCGTTTGGTAGAAATCCACACGCGCGTTCTGCCAAAAGCACTATTTGCATGCATATCGTGTGGTTTTGCAGAAAACTGCGTCCGCGTCTACCAAAAGATGCATGCGCATGCTTAAAACGCGCTTTGGCACAAATCCATGTGCGGATGTTAAAAAGAGCAGCATCGGCATGCTTTTCACGTCGTTTGGTAGAAATCCACGCGCGCGTTCTGCCAAAAGCACCATTTGCATGCCTATCGTGTGGTTTTGCAGAAAACTGCGTCCGCGTCTACCAAAAGATGCATGCGCATGCTTAAAACGCGTTTTGGCACAAATCCATGTGCGGGTGCTAAAAAGAGCAGCATCGGCATGCTTTTCACGTCGTTTGGTAGAAATCCACACGCGCGTTCTGCCAAAAGCACCATTTGCATGCCTATCGTGTGGTTTTGCAGAAAACTGCGTCCGCGTCTACCAAAAGATGCATGCGCATGCTTAAAAACGCGTTTTGGCACAAATCCATGTGCGGATGTTAAAAAGAGCAGCATCGGCATGCTTTTCACGTCGTTTGGTAGAAATCCACACGCGCGTTCTGCCAAAAGCACCATTTGCATGCATATCGTGTGGTTTTGCAGAAAACTGCGTCCGCGTCTACCAAAAGATGCATGCGCATGCTAAAAACGCGCTTTGGCACAAATCCATGTGCGGGTGCTAAAAAGAGCAGCATCGGCATGCTTTTCACGTCGTTTGGTAGAAATCCACACGCGCGTTCTGCCAAAAGCGTTCTGCCAAAAGCACCATTTGCATGCCTATCGTGTGGTTTTGCAGAAAACTGCGTCCGCGTCTACCAAAAGATGCATGCGCATGCTAAAAACGCGCTTTGGCACAAATCCATGTGCGGATGTTAAAAAGAGCAGCATCGGCATGCTTTTCACGTCGTTTGGTAGAAATCCACGCGCGCGTTCTGCCAAAAGCACCATTTGCATGCATATCGTGTGGTTTTGCAGAAAACTGCGTCCGCGTCTACCAAAAGATGCATGCGCATGCTTAAAACGCGCTTTGGCACAAATCCATGTGCGGATGTTAAAAAGAGCAGCATCGGCATGCTTTTCACGTCGTTTGGTAGAAATCCACGCGCGCGTTCTGCCAAAAGCACCATTTGCAGAAAACTTGGTTTTGGTTCTGCCAAAAGCACCATTTGCAGAAAACTTGGTTTTGGTTTTGCAGAAAACTGCGTCCGCGTCTACCAAAAGATGCATGCGCATGCTTAAAACGCGTTTTGGCACAAATCCATGTGCGGGTGCTAAAAAGAGCAGCATCGGCATGCTTTTCACGTCGTTTGGTTGAAATCCACGCGCGCGTTCTGCCAAAAGCACCATTTGCATGCATATCGTGTGGTTTTGCAGAAAACTGCGTCCGCGTCTACCAAAAGATGCATGTGCATGCTAAAAACGCGTTTTGGCACAAATCCATGTGCGGATGTTAAAAAGAGCAGCATCGGCATGCTTTTCACGTCGTTTGGTAGAAATCCACACGTGCGTTCTGCCAAAAGCACCATTTGCATGCCTATCGTGTGGTTTTGCAGAAAACTGCGTCCGCGTCTACCAAAAGATTCATGCGCATGCTAAAAACGCGCTTTGGCACAAATCCATGTGCGGATGTTAAAAAGAGCAGCATCGGCATGCTTTTCACGTCGTTTGGTAGAAATCCACGCGCGCGTTCTGCCAAAAGCACCATTTGCATGCATATTGTGTGGTTTTGCAGAAAACTGCGTCCGCGTCTACCAAAAGATGCATGCGCATGCTTAAAACGCGCTTTGGCACAAATCCATGTGCGGATGTTAAAAAGAGCAGCATCGGCATGCTTTTCACGTCGTTTGGTAGAAATCCACGCGCGCGTTCTGCCAAAAGCACCATTTGCATGCATATCGTGTGGTTTTGCAGAAAACTGCGTCCGCGTCTACCAAAAGATGCATGCGCATGCCTAAAACGCGTTTTGGCACAAATCCATGTGCGGGTGCTAAAAAGAGCAGCATCGGCATGCTTTTCACGTCGTTTGGTAGAAATCCACACGCGCGTTCTGCCAAAAGCACCATTTGCATGCATATCGTGTGGTTTTGCAGAAAACTGCGTCCGCGTCTACCAAAAGATGCATGCGCATGCTTAAAACGCGCTTTGGCACAAATCCATGTGCGGATGTTAAAAAGAGCAGCATCGGCATGCTTTTCACGTCGTTTGGTAGAAATCCACGCGCGCGTTCTGCCAAAAGCACCATTTGCATGCCTATCGTGTGGTTTTGCAGAAAACTGCGTCCGCGTCTACCAAAAGATGCATGTGCATGCTAAAAACGCGTTTTGGCACAAATCCATGTGCGGATGTTAAAAAGAGCAGCATCGGCATGCTTTTCACGTCGTTTGGTAGAAATCCACACGCGCGTTCTGCCAAAAGCACCATTTGCATGCATATCGTATGGTTTTGCAGAAAACTGCGTCCGCGTCTACCAAAAGATGCATGTGCATGCTAAAAACGCGTTTTGGCACAAATCCATGTGCGGATGTTAAAAAGAGCAGCATCGGCATGCTTTTCACGTCGTTTGGTAGAAATCCACACGCGCGTTCTGCCAAAAGCACCATTTGCATGCATATCGTGTGGTTTTGCAGAAAACTGCGTCCGCGTCTACCAAAAGATGCATGTGCATGCTAAAAACGCGTTTTGGCACAAATCCATGTGCGGATGTTAAAAAGAGCAGCATCGGCATGCTTTTCACGTCGTTTGGTAGAAATCCACGCGCGCGTTCTGCCAAAAGCACCATTTGCATGCATATCGTGTGGTTTTGCAGAAAACTGCGTCCGCGTCTACCAAAAGATGCATGCGCATGCTTAAAACGCGTTTTGGCACAAATCCATGTGCGGATGTTAAAAAGAGCAGCATCGGCATGCTTTTCACGTCGTTTGGTAGAAATCCACACGCGCGTTCTGCCAAAAGCACCATTTGCATGCATATCGTGTGGTTTTGCAGAAAACTGCGTCCGCGTCTACCAAAAGATGCATGCGCATGCTAAAAACGCGTTTTGGCACAAATCCATGTGCGGATGTTAAAAAGAGCAGCATCGGCATGCTTTTCACGTCGTTTGGTAGAAATCCACGCGCGCGTTCTGCCAAAAGCACCATTTGCATGCATATCGTGTGGTTTTGCAGAAAACTGCGTCCGCGTCTACCAAAAGATGCATGCGCATGCTTAAAACGCGTTTTGGCACAAATCCATGTGCGGGTGCTAAAAAGAGCAGCATCGGCATGCTTTTCTCGTCGTTTGGTAGAAATCCACACGCGCGTTCTGCCAAAAGCACCATTTGCATGCCTATCGTGTGGTTTTGCAGAAAACTGCGTCCGCGTCTACCAAAAGATGCATGTGCATGCTAAAAACGCGTTTTGGCACAAATCCATGTGCGGGTGTTAAAAAGAGCAGCATCGGCATGCTTTTCACGTCGTTTGGTAGAAATCCACGCGCGCGTTCTGCCAAAAGCACCATTTGCATGCATATCGTGTGGTTTTGCAGAAAACTGCGTCCGCGTCTACCAAAAGATGCATGCGCATGCTTAAAACGCGTTTTGGCACAAATCCATGTGCGGATGTTAAAAAGAGCAGCATCGGCATGCTTTTCACGTCGTTTGGTAGAAATCCACACGTGCGTTCTGCCAAAAGCACCATTTGCATGCCTATCGTGTGGTTTTGCAGAAAACTGCGTCCGCGTCTACCAAAAGATGCATGCGCATGCTTAAAACGCGCTTTGGCACAAATCCATGTGCGGATGTTAAAAAGAGCAGCATCGGCATGCTTTTCACGTCGTTTGGTAGAAATCCACACGCGCGTTCTGCCAAAAGCACCATTTGCATGCATATCGTGTGGTTTTGCAGAAAACTGCGTCCGCGTCTACCAAAAGATGCATGCGCATGCTAAAAACGCGTTTTGGCACAAATCCATGTGCGGATGTTAAAAAGAGCAGCATCGGCATGCTTTTCACGTCGTTTGGTAGAAATCCACACGTGCGTTCTGCCAAAAGCACCATTTGCATGCCTATCGTGTGGTTTTGCAGAAAACTGCGTCCGCGTCTACCAAAAGATGCATGCGCATGCTTAAAACGCGCTTTGGCACAAATCCATGTGCGGATGTTAAAAAGAGCAGCATCGGCATGCTTTTCACGTCGTTTGGTAGAAATCCACGCGCGCGTTCTGCCAAAAGCACCATTTGCATGCATATCGTGTGGTTTTGCAGAAAACTGCGTCCGCGTCTACCAAAAGATGCATGTGCATGCTAAAAACGCGTTTTGGCACAAATCCATGTGCGGATGTTAAAAAGAGCAGCATCGGCATGCTTTTCACGTCGTTTGGTAGAAATCCACGCGCGCGTTCTGCCAAAAGCACCATTTGCATGCATATCGTGTGGTTTTGCAGAAAACTGCGTCCGCGTCTACCAAAAGATGCATGCGCATGCTTAAAACGCGTTTTGGCACAAATCCATGTGCGGATGTTAAAAAGAGCAGCATCGGCATGCTTTTCACGTCGTTTGGTAGAAATCCACACGCGCGTTCTGCCAAAAGCACCATTTGCATGCATATCGTGTGGTTTTGCAGAAAACTGCGTCCGCGTCTACCAAAAGATGCATGCGCATGCTTAAAACGCGCTTTGGCACAAATCCATGTGCGGATGTTAAAAAGAGCAGCATCGGCATGCTTTTCACGTCGTTTGGTAGAAATCCACACGCGCGTTCTGCCAAAAGCACCATTTGCATGCCTATCGTGTGGTTTTGCAGAAAACTGCGTCCGCGTCTACCAAAAGATGCATGCGCATGCTTAAAACACGCTTTGGCACAAATCCATGTGCGGATGTTAAAAAGAGCAGCATCGGCATGCTTTTCACGTCGTTTGGTAGAAATCCACGCGCGCGTTCTGCCAAAAGCACCATTTGCATGCATATCGTGTGGTTTTGCAGAAAACTGCGTCCGCGTCTACCAAAAGATGCATGCGCATGCTTAAAACGCGTTTTGGCACAAATCCATGTGCGGGTGCTAAAAAGAGCAGCATCGGCATGCTTTTCACGTCGTTTGGTAGAAATCCACACGCGCGTTCTGCCAAAAGCACCATTTGCATGCCTATCGTGTGGTTTTGCAGAAAACTGCGTCCGCGTCTACCAAAAGATGCATGCGCATGCTAAAAACGCGCTTTGGCACAAATCCATGTGCGGATGTTAAAAAGAGCAGCATCGGCATGCTTTTCACGTCGTTTGGTAGAAATCCACACGCGCGTTCTGCCAAAAGCACCATTTGCATGCCTATCGTGTGGTTTTGCAGAAAACTGCGTCAAGTCTACCAAAAGATGCATGTGCATGCTAAAAACGCGTTTTGGCACAAATCCATGTGCGGGTGTTAAAAAGAGCAGCATCGGCATGCTTTTCACGTCGTTTGGTAGAAATCCACGCGCGCGTTCTGCCAAAAGCACCATTTGCATGCATATCGTGTGGTTTTGCAGAAAACTGCGTCCGCGTCTACCAAAAGATGCATGCGCATGCTTAAAACGCGTTTTGGCACAAATCCATGTGCGGGTGCTAAAAAGAGCAGCATCGGCATGCTTTTCACGTCGTTTGGTAGAAATCCACACGCGCGTTCTGCCAAAAGCACCATTTGCATGCATATCGTGTGGTTTTGCAGAAAACTGCGTCCGCGTCTACCAAAAGATGCATGTGCATGCTAAAAACGCGTTTTGGCACAAATCCATGTGCGGATGTTAAAAAGAGCAGCATCGGCATGCTTTTCACGTCGTTTGGTAGAAATCCACACGTGCGTTCTGCCAAAAGCACCATTTGCATGCCTATCGTGTGGTTTTGCAGAAAACTGCGTCCGCGTCTACCAAAAGATGCATGCGCATGCTAAAAACGCGCTTTGGCACAAATCCATGTGCGGATGTTAAAAAGAGCAGCATCGGCATGCTTTTCACGTCGTTTGGTAGAAATCCACGCGCGCGTTCTGCCAAAAGCACCATTTGCATGCATATTGTGTGGTTTTGCAGAAAACTGCGTCCGCGTCTACCAAAAGATGCATGCGCATGCTTAAAACGCGCTTTGGCACAAATCCATGTGCGGATGTTAAAAAGAGCAGCATCGGCATGCTTTTCACGTCGTTTGGTAGAAATCCACGCGCGCGTTCTGCCAAAAGCACCATTTGCATGCATATCGTGTGGTTTTGCAGAAAACTGCGTCCGCGTCTACCAAAAGATGCATGCGCATGCTTAAAACGCGTTTTGGCACAAATCCATGTGCGGGTGCTAAAAAGAGCAGCATCGGCATGCTTTTCACGTCGTTTGGTAGAAATCCACACGCGCGTTCTGCCAAAAGCACCATTTGCATGCATATCGTGTGGTTTTGCAGAAAACTGCGTCCGCGTCTACCAAAAGATGCATGCGCATGCTTAAAACGCGCTTTGGCACAAATCCATGTGCGGATGTTAAAAAGAGCAGCATCGGCATGCTTTTCACGTCGTTTGGTAGAAATCCACGCGCGCGTTCTGCCAAAAGCACCATTTGCATGCCTATCGTGTGGTTTTGCAGAAAACTGCGTCCGCGTCTACCAAAAGATGCATGTGCATGCTAAAAACGCGTTTTGGCACAAATCCATGTGCGGATGTTAAAAAGAGCAGCATCGGCATGCTTTTCACGTCGTTTGGTAGAAATCCACACGCGCGTTCTGCCAAAAGCACCATTTGCATGCATATCGTGTGGTTTTGCAGAAAACTGCGTCCGCGTCTACCAAAAGATGCATGTGCATGCTAAAAACGCGTTTTGGCACAAATCCATGTGCGGATGTTAAAAAGAGCAGCATCGGCATGCTTTTCACGTCGTTTGGTAGAAATCCACACGCGCGTTCTGCCAAAAGCACCATTTGCATGCATATCGTGTGGTTTTGCAGAAAACTGCGTCCGCGTCTACCAAAAGATGCATGTGCATGCTAAAAACGCGTTTTGGCACAAATCCATGTGCGGATGTTAAAAAGAGCAGCATCGGCATGCTTTTCACGTCGTTTGGTAGAAATCCACGCGCGCGTTCTGCCAAAAGCACCATTTGCATGCATATCGTGTGGTTTTGCAGAAAACTGCGTCCGCGTCTACCAAAAGATGCATGCGCATGCTCAAAACGCGTTTTGGCACAAATCCATGTGCGGATGTTAAAAAGAGCAGCATCGGCATGCTTTTCACGTCGTTAGGTAGAAATCCACACGCGCGTTCTGCCAAAAGCACCATTTGCATGCATATCGTGTGGTTTTGCAGAAAACTGCGTCCGCGTCTACCAAAAGATGCATGTGCATGCTAAAAACGCGCTTTGGCACAAATCCATGTGCGGATGTTAAAAAGAGCAGCATCGGCATGCTTTTCACGTCGTTTGGTAGAAATCCACACGCGCGTTCTGCCAAAAGCACCATTTGCATGCATATCGTGTGGTTTTGCAGAAAACTGCGTCCGCGTCTACCAAAAGATGCATGCGCATGCTAAAAACGCGTTTTGGCACAAATCCATGTGCGGATGTTAAAAAGAGCAGCATCGGCATGCTTTTCACGTCGTTTGGTAGAAATCCACACGTGCGTTCTGCCAAAAGCACCATTTGCATGCCTATCGTGTGGTTTTGCAGAAAACTGCGTCCGCGTCTACCAAAAGATGCATGCGCATGCTTAAAACGCGCTTTGGCACAAATCCATGTGCGGATGTTAAAAAGAGCAGCATCGGCATGCTTTTCACGTCGTTTGGTAGAAATCCACGCGCGCGTTCTGCCAAAAGCACCATTTGCATGCATATCGTGTGGTTTTGCAGAAAACTGCGTCCGCGTCTACCAAAAGATGCATGTGCATGCTAAAAACGCGTTTTGGCACAAATCCATGTGCGGATGTTAAAAAGAGCAGCATCGGCATGCTTTTCACGTCGTTTGGTAGAAATCCACGCGCGCGTTCTGCCAAAAGCACCATTTGCATGCCTATCGTGTGGTTTTGCAGAAAACTGCGTCCGCGTCTACCAAAAGATGCATGCGCATGCTTAAAACGCGTTTTGGCACAAATCCATGTGCGGGTGCTAAAAAGAGCAGCATCGGCATGCTTTTCACGTCGTTTGGTAGAAATCCACACGCGCGTTCTGCCAAAAGCACCATTTGCATGCCTATCGTGTGGTTTTGCAGAAAACTGCGTCCGCGTCTACCAAAAGATGCATGCGCATGCTTAAAACGCGTTTTGGCACAAATCCATGTGCGGATGTTAAAAAGAGCAGCATCGGCATGCTTTTCACGTCGTTTGGTAGAAATCCACACGCGCGTTCTGCCAAAAGCAACATTTGCATGCATATCGTGTGGTTTTGCAGAAAACTGCGTCCGCGTCTACCAAAAGATGCATGTGCATGCTAAAAACGCGTTTTGGCAGAAATCCATGTGCGGATGTTAAAAAGAGCAGCATCGGCATGCTTTTCACGTCGTTTGGTAGAAATCCACACGCGCGTTCTGCCAAAAGCACCATTTGCATGCATATCGTGTGGTTTTGCAGAAAACTGCGTCCGCGTCTACCAAAAGATGCATGTGCATGCTAAAAACGCGTTTTGGCACAAATCCATGTGCGGATGTTAAAAAGAGCAGCATCGGCATGCTTTTCACGTCGTTTGGTAGAAATCCACGCGCGCGTTCTGCCAAAAGCACCATTTGCATGCCTATCGTGTGGTTTTGCAGAAAACTGCGTCCGCGTCTACCAAAAGATGCATGCGCATGCTTAAAACGCGTTTTGGCACAAATCCATGTGCGGATGTTAAAAAGAGCAGCATCGGCATGCTTTTCACGTCGTTTGGTAGAAATCCACACGCGCGTTCTGCCAAAAGCACCATTTGCATGCATATCGTGTGGTTTTGCAGAAAACTGCGTCCGCGTCTACCAAAAGATGCATGCGCATGCTTAAAACGCGCTTTGGCACAAATCCATGTGCGGATGTTAAAAAGAGCAGCATCGGCATGCTTTTCACGTCGTTTGGTAGAAATCCACGCGCGCGTTCTGCCAAAAGCACCATTTGCATGCATATCGTGTGGTTTTGCAGAAAACTGCGTCCGCGTCTACCAAAAGATGCATGCGCATGCTTAAAACGCGTTTTGGCACAAATCCATGTGCGGGTGCTAAAAAGAGCAGCATCGGCATGCTTTTCACGTCGTTTGGTAGAAATCCACACGCGCGTTCTGCCAAAAGCACCATTTGCATGCCTATCGTGTGGTTTTGCAGAAAACTGCATCCGCGTCTACCAAAAGATGCATGCGCATGCTTAAAACGCGCTTTGGCACAAATCCATGTGCGGATGTTAAAAAGAGCAGCATCGGCATGCTTTTCACGTCGTTTGGTAGAAATCCACACGCGCGTTCTGCCAAAAGCACCATTTGCATGCATATCGTGTGGTTTTGCAGAAAACTGCGTCCGCGTCTACCAAAAGATGCATGTGCATGCTAAAAACGCGTTTTGGCACAAATCCATGTGCGGATGTTAAAAAGAGCAGCATCGGCATGCTTTTCACGTCGTTTGGTAGAAATCCACACGCGCGTTCTGCCAAAAGCACCATTTGCATGCATATCGTGTGGTTTTGCAGAAAACTGCGTCCGCGTCTACCAAAAGATGCATGTGCATGCTAAAAACGCGTTTTGGCACAAATCCATGTGCGGATGTTAAAAAGAGCAGCATCGGCATGCTTTTCACGTCGTTTGGTAGAAATCCACACGCGCGTTCTGCCAAAAGCACCATTTGCATGCATATCGTGTGGTTTTGCAGAAAACTGCGTCCGCGTCTACCAAAAGATGCATGTGCATGCTAAAAACGCGTTTTGGCACAAATCCATGTGCGGATGTTAAAAAGAGCAGCATCGGCATGCTTTTCACGTCGTTTGGTAGAAATCCACGCGCGCGTTCTGCCAAAAGCACCATTTGCATGCCTATCGTGTGGTTTTGCAGAAAACTGCGTCCGCGTCTACCAAAAGATGCATGCGCATGCTTAAAACGCGCTTTGGCACAAATCCATGTGCGGATGTTAAAAAGAGCAGCATCGGCATGCTTTTCACGTCGTTTGGTAGAAATCCACACGCGCGTTCTGCCAAAAGCACCATTTGCATGCCTATCGTGTGGTTTTGCAGAAAACTGCGTCCGCGTCTACCAAAAGATGCATGCGCATGCTTAAAACGCGCTTTGGCACAAATCCATGTGCGGATGTTAAAAAGAGCAGCATCGGCATGCTTTTCACGTCGTTTGGTAGAAATCCACGCGCGCGTTCTGCCAAAAGCACCATTTGCATGCCTATCGTGTGGTTTTGCAGAAAACTGCGTCCGCGTCTACCAAAAGATGCATGCGCATGCTTAAAACGCGTTTTGGCACAAATCCATGTGCGGGTGCTAAAAAGAGCAGCATCGGCATGCTTTTCACGTCGTTTGGTAGAAATCCACACGCGCGTTCTGCCAAAAGCACCATTTGCATGCCTATCGTGTGGTTTTGCAGAAAACTGCGTCCGCGTCTACCAAAAGATGCATGCGCATGCTTAAAACGCGTTTTGGCACAAATCCATGTGCGGATGTTAAAAAGAGCAGCATCGGCATGCTTTTCACGTCGTTTGGTAGAAATCCACACGCGCGTTCTGCCAAAAGCACCATTTGCATGCATATCGTGTGGTTTTGCAGAAAACTGCGTCCGCGTCTACCAAAAGATGCATGCGCATGCTAAAAACGCGTTTTGGCACAAATCCATGTGCGGATGTTAAAAAGAGCAGCATCGCCATGCTTTTCACGTCGTTTGGTAGAAATCCACGCGCGCGTTCTGCCAAAAGCACCATTTGCATGCATATCGTGTGGTTTTGCAGAAAACTGCGTCCGCGTCTACCAAAAGATGCATGCGCATGCTTAAAACGCGTTTTGGCACAAATCCATGTGCGGGTGCTAAAAAGAGCAGCATCGGCATGCTTTTCACGTCGTTTGGTAGAAATCCACACGCGCGTTCTGCCAAAAGCACCATTTGCATGCCTATCGTGTGGTTTTGCAGAAAACTGCGTCCGTGTCTACCAAAAGATGCATGTGCATGCTAAAAACGCGTTTTGGCACAAATCCATGTGCGGGTGTTAAAAAGAGCAGCATCGGCATGCTTTTCACGTCGTTTGGTAGAAATCCACGCGCGCGTTCTGCCAAAAGCACCATTTGCATGCATATCGTGTGGTTTTGCAGAAAACTGCGTCCGCGTCTACCAAAAGATGCATGCGCATGCTTAAAACGCGTTTTGGCACAAATCCATGTGCGGGTGCTAAAAAGAGCAGCATCGGCATGCTTTTCACGTCGTTTGGTAGAAATCCACACGCGCGTTCTGCCAAAAGCACCATTTGCATGCATATCGTGTGGTTTTGCAGAAAACTGCGTCCGCGTCTACCAAAAGATGCATGTGCATGCTAAAAACGCGTTTTGGCACAAATCCATGTGCGGATGTTAAAAAGAGCAGCATCGGCATGCTTTTCACGTCGTTTGGAAGAAATCCACACGTGCGTTCTGCCAAAAGCACCATTTGCATGCCTATCGTGTGGTTTTGCAGAAAACTGCGTCCGCGTCTACCAAAAGATGCATGCGCATGCTAAAAACGCGCTTTGGCACAAATCCATGTGCGGATGTTAAAAAGAGCAGCATCGGCATGCTTTTCACGTCGTTTGGTAGAAATCCACGCGCGCGTTCTGCCAAAAGCACCATTTGCATGCATATCGTGTGGTTTTGCAGAAAACTGCGTCCGCGTCTACCAAAAGATGCATGCGCATGCTTAAAACGCGCTTTGGCACAAATCCATGTGCGGATGTTAAAAAGAGCAGCATCGGCATGCTTTTCACGTCGTTTGGTAGAAATCCACGCGCGCGTTCTGCCAAAAGCACCATTTGCATGCATATCGTGTGGTTTTGCAGAAAACTGCGTCCGCGTCTACCAAAAGATGCATGCGCATGCTTAAAACGCGTTTTGGCACAAATCCATGTGCGGGTGCTAAAAAGAGCAGCATCGGCATGCTTTTCACGTCGTTTGGTAGAAATCCACACGCGCGTTCTGCCAAAAGCACCATTTGCATGCCTATCGTGTGGTTTTGCAGAAAACTGCGTCCGCGTCTACCAAAAGATGCATGCGCATGCTTAAAACGCGCTTTGGCACAAATCCATGTGCGGATGTTAAAAAGAGCAGCATCGGCATGCTTTTCACGTCGTTTGGTAGAAATCCACACGCGCGTTCTGCCAAAAGCACCATTTGCATGCATATCGTGTGGTTTTGCAGAAAACTGCGTCCGCGTCTACCAAAAGATGCATGTGCATGCTAAAAACGCGTTTTGGCACAAATCCATGTGCGGATGTTAAAAAGAGCAGCATCGGCATGCTTTTCACGTCGTTTGGTAGAAATCCACACGCGCGTTCTGCCAAAAGCACCATTTGCATGCCTATCGTGTGGTTTTGCAGAAAACTGCGTCCGCGTCTACCAAAAGATGCATGCGCATGCTTAAAACGCGTTTTGGCACAAATCCATGTGCGGATGTTAAATGAGCAGCATCGGCATGCTTTTCACGTCGTTTGGTAGAAATCCACACGCGCGTTCTGCCAAAAGCACCATTTGCATGCATATCGTGTGGTTTTGCAGAAAACTGCGTCCGCGTCTACCAAAAGATGCATGCGCATGCTAAAAACGCGTTTTGGCACAAATCCATGTGCGGATGTTAAAAAGAGCAGCATCGCCATGCTTTTCACGTCGTTTGGTAGAAATCCACGCGCGCGTTCTGCCAAAAGCACCATTTGCATGCATATCGTGTGGTTTTGCAGAAAACTGCGTCCGCGTCTACCAAAAGATGCATGCGCATGCTTAAAACGCGTTTTGGCACAAATCCATGTGCGGGTGCTAAAAAGAGCAGCATCGGCATGCTTTTCACGTCGTTTGGTAGAAATCCACACGCGCGTTCTGCCAAAAGCACCATTTGCATGCCTATCGTGTGGTTTTGCAGAAAACTGCGTCCGCGTCTACCAAAAGATGCATGTGCATGCTAAAAACGCGTTTTGGCACAAATCCATGTGCGGGTGTTAAAAAGAGCAGCATCGGCATGCTTTTCACGTCGTTTGGTAGAAATCCACGCGCGCGTTCTGCCAAAAGCACCATTTGCATGCATATCGTGTGGTTTTGCAGAAAACTGCGTCCGCGTCTACCAAAAGATGCATGCGCATGCTTAAAACGCGTTTTGGCACAAATCCATGTGCGGGTGCTAAAAAGAGCAGCATCGGCATGCTTTTCACGTCGTTTGGTAGAAATCCACACGCGCGTTCTGCCAAAAGCACCATTTGCATGCATATCGTGTGGTTTTGCAGAAAACTGCGTCCGCGTCTACCAAAAGATGCATGTGCATGCTAAAAACGCGTTTTGGCACAAATCCATGTGCGGATGTTAAAAAGAGCAGCATCGGCATGCTTTTCACGTCGTTTGGAAGAAATCCACACGTGCGTTCTGCCAAAAGCACCATTTGCATGCCTATCGTGTGGTTTTGCAGAAAACTGCGTCCGCGTCTACCAAAAGATGCATGCGCATGCTAAAAACGCGCTTTGGCACAAATCCATGTGCGGATGTTAAAAAGAGCAGCATCGGCATGCTTTTCACGTCGTTTGGTAGAAATCCACGCGCGCGTTCTGCCAAAAGCACCATTTGCATGCATATCGTGTGGTTTTGCAGAAAACTGCGTCCGCGTCTACCAAAAGATGCATGCGCATGCTTAAAACGCGCTTTGGCACAAATCCATGTGCGGATGTTAAAAAGAGCAGCATCGGCATGCTTTTCACGTCGTTTGGTAGAAATCCACGCGCGCGTTCTGCCAAAAGCACCATTTGCATGCATATCGTGTGGTTTTGCAGAAAACTGCGTCCGCGTCTACCAAAAGATGCATGCGCATGCTTAAAACGCGTTTTGGCACAAATCCATGTGCGGGTGCTAAAAAGAGCAGCATCGGCATGCTTTTCACGTCGTTTGGTAGAAATCCACACGCGCGTTCTGCCAAAAGCACCATTTGCATGCATATCGTGTGGTTTTGCAGAAAACTGCGTCCGCGTCTACCAAAGATGCATGCGCATGCTTAAAACGCGCTTTGGCACAAATCCATGTGCGGATGTTAAAATGAGCAGCATCGGCATGCTTTTCACCTCGTTTGGTAGAAATCCACGCGCGCGTTCTGCCAAAAGCACCATTTGCATGCCTATCGTGTGGTTTTGCAGAAAACTGCGTCCGCGTCTACCAAAAGATGCATGCGCATGCTTAAAACGCGTTTTGGCACAAATCCATGTGCGGGTGCTAAAAAGAGCAGCATCGGCATGCTTTTCACGTCGTTTGGTAGAAATCCACACGCGCGTTCTGCCAAAAGCACCATTTGCATGCCTATCGTGTGGTTTTGCAGAAAACTGCGTCCGCGTCTACCAAAAGATGCATGCGCATGCTTAAAACGCGTTTTGGCACAAATCCATGTGCGGATGTTAAAAAGAGCAGCATCGGCATGCTTTTCACGTCGTTTGGTAGAAATCCACACGCGCGTTCTGCCAAAAGCACCATTTGCATGCATATCGTGTGGTTTTGCAGAAAACTGCGTCCGCGTCTACCAAAAGATGCATGCGCATGCTAAAAACGCGCTTTGGCACAAATCCATGTGCGGGTGCTAAAAAGAGCAGCATCGGCATGCTTTTCACGTCGTTTGGTAGAAATCCACACGCGCGTTCTGCCAAAAGCACCATTTGCATGCCTATCGTGTGGTTTTGCAGAAAACTGCGTCAAGTCTACCAAAAGATGCATGTGCATGCTAAAAACGCGTTTTGGCACAAATCCATGTGCGGATGTTAAAAAGAGCAGCATCGGCATGCTTTTCACGTCGTTTGGTAGAAATCCACACATGCGTTGTGCCAAAAGCACCATTTGCATGCCTATCGTGTGGTTTTGCAGAAAACTGCGTCCGCGTCTACCAAAAGATGCATGCGCATGCTTAAAACGCGCTTTGGCACAAATCCATGTGCGGATGTTAAAAAGAGCAGCATCGGCATGCTTTTCACGTCGTTTGGTAGAAATCCACACGCGCGTTCTGCCAAAAGCACCATTTGCATGCATATCGTGTGGTTTTGCAGAAAACTGCGTCCGCGTCTACCAAAAGATGCATGCGCATGCTAAAAACGCGTTTTGGCACAAATCCATGTGCGGATGTTAAAAAGAGCAGCATCGGCATGCTTTTCACGTCGTTTGGTAGAAATCCACACGTGCGTTCTGCCAAAAGCACCATTTGCATGCCTATCGTGTGGTTTTGCAGAAAACTGCGTCCGCGTCTACCAAAAGATGCATGCGCATGCTTAAAACGCGCTTTGGCACAAATCCATGTGCGGATGTTAAAAAGAGCAGCATCGGCATGCTTTTCACGTCGTTTGGTAGAAATCCACGCGCGCGTTCTGCCAAAAGCACCATTTGCATGCATATCGTGTGGTTTTGCAGAAAACTGCGTCCGCGTCTACCAAAAGATGCATGCGCATGCTTAAAACGCGTTTTGGCACAAATCCATGTGCGGGTGCTAAAAAGAGCAGCATCGGCATGCTTTTCACGTCGTTTGGTAGAAATCCACACGCGCGTTCTGCCAAAAGCACCATTTGCATGCCTATCGTGTGGTTTTGCAGAAAACTGCGTCCGCGTCTACCAAAAGATGCATGCGCATGCTTAAAACGCGCTTTGGCACAAATCCATGTGCGGATGTTAAAAAGAGCAGCATCGGCATGCTTTTCACGTCGTTTGGTAGAAATCCACACGCGCGTTCTGCCAAAAGCACCATTTGCATGCATATCGTGTGGTTTTGCAGAAAACTGCGTCCGCGTCTACCAAAAGATGCATGTACATGCTAAAAACGCGTTTTGGCACAAATCCATGTGCGGATGTTAAAAAGAGCAGCATCGGCATGCTTTTCACGTCGTTTGGTAGAAATCCACACGCGCGTTCTGCCAAAAGCACCATTTGCATGCATATCGTGTGGTTTTGCAGAAAACTGCGTCCGCGTCTACCAAAAGATGCATGTGCATGCTAAAAACGCGTTTTGGCACAAATCCATGTGCGGATGTTAAAAAGAGCAGCATCGGCATGCTTTTCACGTCGTTTGGTAGAAATCCACGCGCGCGTTCTGCCAAAAGCACCATTTGCATGCCTATCGTGTGGTTTTGCAGAAAACTGCGTCCGCGTCTACCAAAAGATGCATGCGCATGCTTAAAACGCGTTTTGGCACAAATCCATGTGCGGGTGCTAAAAAGAGCAGCATCGGCATGCTTTTCACGTCGTTTGGTAGAAATCCACACGCGCGTTCTGCCAAAAGCACCATTTGCATGCCTATCGTGTGGTTTTGCAGAAAACTGCGTCCGCGTCTACCAAAAGATGCATGCGCATGCTTAAAACGCGTTTTGGCACAAATCCATGTGCGGATGTTAAAAAGAGCAGCATCGGCATGCTTTTCACGTCGTTTGGTAGAAATCCACACGCGCGTTCTGCCAAAAGCAACATTTGCATGCATATCGTGTGGTTTTGCAGAAAACTGCGTCCGCGTCTACCAAAAGATGCATGTGCATGCTAAAAACGCGTTTTGGCACAAATCCATGTGCGGATGTTAAAAAGAGCAGCATCGGTATGCTTTTCACGTCGTTTGGTAGAAATCCACACGCGCGTTCTGCCAAAAGCACCATTTGCATGCATATCGTGTGGTTTTGCAGAAAACTGCGTCCGCGTCTACCAAAAGATGCATGTGCATGCTAAAAACGCGTTTTGGCACAAATCCATGTGCGGATGTTAAAAAGAGCAGCATCGGCATGCTTTTCACGTCGTTTGGTAGAAATCCACGCGCGCGTTCTGCCAAAAGCACCATTTGCATGCCTATCGTGTGGTTTTGCAGAAAACTGCGTCCGCGTCTACCAAAAGATGCATGCGCATGCTTAAAACGCGTTTTGGCACAAATCCATGTGCGGATGTTAAAAAGAGCAGCATCGGCATGCTTTTCACGTCGTTTGGTAGAAATCCACACGCGCGTTCTGCCAAAAGCACCATTTGCATGCATATCGTGTGGTTTTGCAGAAAACTGCGTCCGCGTCTACCAAAAGATGCATGCGCATGCTTAAGACGCGATTTGGCACAAATACATGTGCGGATGTTAAAAAGAGCAGCATCGGCATGCTTTTCACGTCGTTTGGTAGAAATCCACACGCGCGTTCTGCCAAAAGCACCATTTGCATGCCTATCGTGTGGTTTTGCAGAAAACTGCGTCCGCGTCTACCAAAAGATGCATGCGCATGCTTAAAACGCGCTTTGGCACAAATCCATGTGCGGATGTTAAAAAGAGCAGCATCGGCATGCTTTTCACGTCGTTTGGTAGAAATCCACACGCGCGTTCTGCCAAAAGCACCATTTGCATGCATATCGTGTGGTTTTGCAGAAAACTGCGTCCGCGTCTACCAAAAGATGCATGTGCATGCTAAAAACGCGTTTTGGCACAAATCCATGTGCGGATGTTAAAAAGAGCAGCATCGGCATGCTTTTCACGTCGTTTGGTAGAAATCCACGCGCGCGTTCTGCCAAAAGCACCATTTGCATGCCTATCGTGTGGTTTTGCAGAAAACTGCGTCCGCGTCTACCAAAAGATGCATGCGCATGCTTAAAACGCGTTTTGGCACAAATCCATGTGCGGATGTTAAAAAGAGCAGCATCGGCATGCTTTTCACGTCGTTTGGTAGAAATCCACACGCGCGTTCTGCCAAAAGCACCATTTGCATGCATATCGTGTGGTTTTGCAGAAAACTGCGTCCGCGTCTACCAAAAGATGCATGCGCATGCTTAAGACGCGCTTTGGCACAAATACATGTGCGGATGTTAAAAAGAGCAGCATCGGCATGCTTTTCACGTCGTTTGGTAGAAATCCACACGCGCGTTCTGCCAAAAGCACCATTTGCATGCCTATCGTGTGGTTTTGCAGAAAACTGCGTCCGCGTCTACCAAAAGATGCATGCGCATGCTTAAAACGCGCTTTGGCACAAATCCATGTGCGGATGTTAAAAAGAGCAGCATCGGCATGCTTTTCACGTCGTTTGGTAGAAATCCACGCGCGCGTTCTGCCAAAAGCACCATTTGCATGCATATCGTGTGGTTTTGCAGAAAACTGCGTCCGCGTCTACCAAAAGATGCATGCGCATGCTTAAAACGCGTTTTGGCACAAATCCATGTGCGGGTGCTAAAAAGAGCAGCATCGGCATGCTTTTCACGTCGTTTGGTAGAAATCCACACGCGCGTTCTGCCAAAAGCACCATTTGCATGCCTATCGTGTGGTTTTGCAGAAAACTGCGTCCGCGTCTACCAAAAGATGCATGCGCATGCTTAAAACGCGCTTTGGCACAAATCCATGTGCGGATGTTAAAAAGAGCAGCATCGGCATGCTTTTCACGTCGTTTGGTAGAAATCCACACGCGCGTTTCTGCCAAAAGCACCATTTGCATGCATATCGTGTGGTTTTGCAGAAAAACTGCGTCCGCGTCTACCAAAAGAGGCATGTGCATGCTAAAAACGCGTTTTGGCACAAATCCATGTGCGGATGTTAAAAAGAGCAGCATCGGCATGCTTTTCACGTCGTTTGGTAGAAATCCACACGCGCGTTCTGCCAAAAGCACCATTTGCATGCATATCGTGTGGTTTTGCAGAAAACTGCGTCCGCGTCTACCAAAAGATGCATGTGCATGCTAAAAACGCGTTTTGGCACAAATCCATGTGCGGATGTTAAAAAGAGCAGCATCGGCATGCTTTTCACGTCGTTTGGTAGAAATCCACACGCGCGTTCTGCCAAAAGCACCATTTGCATGCATATCGTGTGGTTTTGCAGAAAACTGCGTCCGCGTCTACCAAAAGATGCATGTGCATGCTAAAAACGCGTTTTGGCACAAATCCATGTGCGGATGTTAAAAAGAGCAGCATCGGCATGCTTTTCACGTCGTTTGGTAGAAATCCACACGCGCGTTCTGCCAAAAGCACCATTTGCATGCATATCGTGTGGTTTTGCAGAAAACTGCGTCCGCGTCTACCAAAAGATGCATGTGCATGCTAAAAACGCGTTTTGGCACAAATCCATGTGCGGATGTTAAAAAGAGCAGCATCGGCATGCTTTTCACGTCGTTTGGTAGAAATCCACGCGCGCGTTCTGCCAAAAGCACCATTTGCATGCATATCGTGTGGTTTTGCAGAAAACTGCGTCCGCGTCTACCAAAAGATGCATGCGCATGCTTAAAACGCGCTTTGGCAGAAATCCATGTGCGGATGTTAAAAAGAGCAGCATCGGCATGCTTTTCACGTCGTTTGGTAGAAATCCACACGCGCGTTCTGCCAAAAGCACCATTTGCATGCCTATCGTGTGGTTTTGCAGAAAACTGCGTCCGCGTCTACCAAAAGATGCATGCGCATGCTTAAAACGCGCTTTGGCACAAATCCATGTGCGGATGTTAAAAAGAGCAGCATCGGCATGCTTTTCACGTCGTTTGGTAGAAATCCACGCGCGCGTTCTGCCAAAAGAACCATTTGCATGCATATCGTGTGGTTTTGCAGAAAACTGCGTCCGCGTCTACCAAAAGATGCATGCGCATGCTTAAAACGCGTTTTGGCACAAATCCATGTGCGGGTGCTAAAAAGAGCAGCATCGGCATGCTTTTCACGTCGTTTGGTAGAAATCCACACGCGCGTTCTGCCAAAAGCACCATTTGCCAGCATATCGTGTGGTTTTGCAGAAAACTGCGTCCGCGTCTACCAAAAGATGCATGTGCATGCTAAAAACGCGTTTTGGCACAAATCCATGTGCGGATGTTAAAAAGAGCAGCATCGGCATGCTTTTCACGTCGTTTGGTAGAAATCCACACGCGCGTTCTGCCAAAAGCACCATTTGCATGCATATCGTGTGGTTTTGCAGAAAACTGCGTCCGCGTCTACCAAAAGATGCATGCGCATGCTAAAACGCGTTTTGGCACAAATCCATGTGCGGATGTTAAAAAGAGCAGCATCGGCATGCTTTTCACGTCGTTTGGTAGAAATCCACACGCGCGTTCTGCCAAAAGCACCATTTGCATGCATATCGTGTGGTTTTGCAGAAAACTGCGTCCGCGTCTACCAAAAGATGCATGTGCATGCTAAAACGCGTTTTGGCACAAATCCATGTGCGGATGTTAAAAAGAGCAGCATCGGCATGCTTTTCACGTCGTTTGGTAGAAATCCACGCGCGCGTTCTGCCAAAAGCACCATTTGCATGCCTATCGTGTGGTTTTGCAGAAAACTGCGTCCGCGTCTACCAAAAGATGCATGCGCATGCTTAAAACGCGCTTTGGCACAAATCCATGTGCGGATGTTAAAAGAGCAGCATCGGCATGCTTTTCACGTCGTTTGGTAGAAATCCACACGCGCGTTCTGCCAAAAGCACCATTTGCATGCCTATCGTGTGGTTTTGCAGAAAACTGCGTCCGCGTCTACCAAAAGATGCATGCGCATGCTTAAAACGCGCTTTGGCACAAATCCATGTGCGGATGTT
The DNA here is from genome assembly GCF_050947875.1 of Dermacentor variabilis. Classification (NCBI taxonomy): domain Eukaryota; kingdom Metazoa; phylum Arthropoda; class Arachnida; order Ixodida; family Ixodidae; genus Dermacentor; species Dermacentor variabilis. The sequence continues at coordinate 62,108 of NW_027460498.1, forward strand.
AAAAGAGCAGCATCGGCATGCTTTTCACGTCGTTTGGTAGAAATGCACGCGCGCGTTCTGCCAAAAGCACCATTTGCATGCCTATCGTGTGGTTTTGCAGAAAACTGCGTCCGCGTCTACCAAAAGATGCATGCGCATGCTTAAAACGCGTTTTGGCACAAATCCATGTGCGGGTGCTAAAAAGAGCAGCATCGGCATGCTTTTCACGTCGTTTGGTAGAAATCCACACGCGCGTTCTGCCAAAAGCACCATTTGCATGCCTATCGTGTGGTTTTGCAGAAAACTGCGTCCGCGTCTACCAAAAGATGCATGCGCATGCTTAAAACGCGTTTTGGCACAAATCCATGTGCGGATGTTAAAAAGAGCAGCATCGGCATGCTTTTCACGTCGTTTGGTAGAAATCCACACGCGCGTTCTGCCAAAAGCACCATTTGCATGCATATCGTGTGGTTTTGCAGAAAACTGCGTCCGCGTCTACCAAAAGATGCATGCGCATGCTAAAAACGCGTTTTGGCACAAATCCATGTGCGGATGTTAAAAAGAGCAGCATCGGCATGCTTTTCACGTCGTTTGGTAGAAATCCACGCGCGCGTTCTGCCAAAAGCACCATTTGCATGCATATCGTGTGGTTTTGCAGAAAACTGCGTCCGCGTCTACCAAAAGATGCATGCGCATGCTTAAAACGCGTTTTGGCACAAATCCATGTGCGGGTGCTAAAAAGAGCAGCATCGGCATGCTTTTCACGTCGTTTGGTAGAAATCCACACGCGCGTTCTGCCAAAAGCACCATTTGCATGCATATCGTGTGGTTTTGCAGAAAACTGCGTCCGCGTCTACCAAAAGATGCATGTGCATGCTAAAAACGCGTTTTGGCACAAATCCATGTGCGGATTTTAAAAAGAGCAGCATCGGCATGCTTTTCACGTCGTTTGGTAGAAATCCACACGTGCGTTCTGCCAAAAGCACCATTTGCATGCCTATCGTGTGGTTTTGCAGAAAACTGCGTCCGCGTCTACCAAAAGATGCATGCGCATGCTAAAAACGCGCTTTGGCACAAATCCATGTGCGGATGTTAAAAAGAGCAGCATCGGCATGCTTTTCACGTCGTTTGGTAGAAATCCACGCGCGCGTTCTGCCAAAAGCACCATTTGCATGCATATCGTGTGGTTTTGCAGAAAACTGCGTCGCGTCTACCAAAAGATGCATGCGCATGCTTAAAACGCGCTTTGGCACAAATCCATGTGCGGATGTTAAAAAGAGCAGCATCGGCATGCTTTTCACGTCGTTTGGTAGAAATCCACGCGCGCGTTCTGCCAAAAGCACCATTTGCATGCATATCGTGTGGTTTTGCAGAAAACTGCGTCCGCGTCTACCAAAAGATGCATGCGCATGCTTAAAACGCGTATTGGCACAAATCCATGTGCGGGTTGCTAAAAAGAGCAGCATCGGCATGCTTTTCACGTTGTTTGGTAGAAATCCACACGCGCGTTCTGCCAAAAGCACCATTTGCATGCATATCGTGTGGTTTTGCAGAAAACTGCGTCCGCGTCTACCAAAAGATGCATGCGCATGCTTAAAACGCGCTTTGGCACAAATCCATGTGCGGATGTTAAAAAGAGCAGCATCGGCATGCTTTTCACGTCGTTTGGTAGAAATCCACGCGCACGTTCTGCAAAAGCACCATTTGCATGCCTATCGTGTGGTTTTGCAGAAAACTGCGTCCGCGTCTACCAAAAGATGCATGCGCATGCTTAAAACGCGTTTTTGGCACAAATCCATGTGCGGGTGCTAAAAAGAGCAGCATCGGCATGCTTTTCACGTCGTTTGGTAGAAATCCACACGCGCGTTCTGCCAAAAGCACCATTTGCATGCCTATCGTGTGGTTTTGCAGAAAACTGCGTCCGCGTCTACCAAAAGATGCATGCGCATGCTTAAAACGCGTTTTGGCACAATCCATGTGCGGATGTTAAAAAGAGCAGCATCGGCATGCTTTTCACGTCGTTTGGTAGAAATCCACACGCGCGTTCTGCCAAAAGCACCATTTGCATGCATATCGTGTGGTTTTGCAGAAAACTGCGTCCGCGTCTACCAAAAGATGCATGCGCATGCTAAAACGCGCTTTGGCACAAATCCATGTGCGGGTGCTAAAAAGAGCAGCATCGCATGCTTTTCCACGTCGTTTGGTAGAAATCCACACGCGCGTTCTGCCAAAAGCACCATTTGCATGCCTATCGTGTGGTTTTGCAGAAAACTGCGTCAAGTCTACCAAAAGATGCATGTGCATGCTAAAAACGCGTTTTGGCACAAAGCCATGTGCGGGTGTTAAAAAGAGCAGCATCGGCATGCTTTTCACGTCGTTTGGTAGAAATCCACGCGCGCGTTCTGCCAAAAGCACCATTTGCATGCATATCGTGTGGTTTTGCAGAAAACTGCGTCCGCGTCTACCAAAAGATGCATGCGCATGCTTAAAACGCGTTTTGGCACAAATCCATGTGCGGGTGCTAAAAAGAGCAGCATCGGCATGCTTTTCACGTCGTTTGGTAGAAATCCACACGCGCGTTCTGCCAAAAGCACCATTTGCATGCATATCGTGTGGTTTTGCAGAAAACTGCGTCCGCGTCTACCAAAAGATGCATGTGCATGCTAAAAACGCGTTTTGGCACAAATCCATGTGCGGATGTTAAAAAGAGCAGCATCGGCATGCTTTTCACGTCGTTTGGTAGAAATCCACACGTGCGTTCTGCAAAAGCACCATTTGCATGCTATCGTGTGGTTTTGCAGAAAACTGCGTCCGCGTCTACCAAAAGATGCATGCGCATGCTAAAAACGCGCTTTGGCACAAATCCATGTGCGGATGTTAAAAAGAGCAGCATCGGCATGCTTTTCACGTCGTTTGGTAGAAATCCACGCGCGCGTTCTGCCAAAAGCACCATTTGCATGCATATCGTGTGGTTTTGCAGAAAACTGCGTCCGCGTCTACCAAAAGATGCATGCGCATGCTTAAAACGCGCTTTGGCACAAATCCATGTGCGGATGTTAAAAAGAGCAGCATCGGCATGCTTTTCACGTCGTTTGGTAGAAATCCACGCCGCGTTCTGCCAAAAGCACCATTTGCATGCATATCGTGTGGTTTTGCAGAAAACTGCGTCCGCGTCTACCAAAAGATGCATGCGCATGCTTAAAACGCGTTTTGCACAAATCCATGTGCGGGTTGCTAAAAAGAGCAGCATCGGCATGCTTTTCACGTCGTTTGGTAGAAATCCACACGCGCGTTCTGCCAAAAGCACCATTTGCATGCATATCGTGTGGTTTTGCAGGAAAACTGCGTCCGCGTCTACCAAAAGATGCATGCGCATGCTTAAAACGCGCTTTGGCACAAATCCATGTGCGGATGTTAAAAAGAGCAGCATCGGCATGCTTTTCACGTCGTTTGGTAGAAATCCACGCGCGCGTTCTGCCAAAAGCACCATTTGCATGCCTATCGTGTGGTTTTGCAGAAAACTGCGTCCGCGTCTACCAAAAGATGCATGCGCATGCTTAAAACGCGTTTTGGCACAAATCCATGTGCGGGTGCTAAAAAGAGCAGCATCGGCATGCTTTTCACGTCGTTTGGTAGAAATCCACACGCGCGTTCTGCCAAAAGCACCATTTGCATGCCTATCGTGTGGTTTTGCAGAAAACTGCGTCCGCGTCTACCAAAAAGATGCATGCGCATGCTTAAAACGCGTTTTGGCACAAATCCATGTGCGGATGTAAAAAGAGCAGCATCGGCATGCTTTTCACGTCGTTTGGTAGAAATCCACACGCGCGTTCTGCCAAAAGCACCATTTGCATGCATATCGTGTGGTTTTGCAGAAAACTGCGTCCGCGTCTACCAAAAGATGCATGCGCATGCTAAAACGCGCTTTGGCACAAATCCATGTGCGGATGTTAAAAAGAGCAGCATCGGCATCGCTTTTCACGTCGTTTGGTAGAAATCCACGCGCGCGTTCTGCCAAAAGCACCATTTGCATGCATATCGTGTGGGTTTTGCAGAAAAACTGCGTCCGCGTCTACCAAAAGATGCATGCGCATGCTAAAACGCGTTTTTGGCACAAATCCATGTGCGGATGTTAAAAAGAGCAGCATCGGCATGCTTTTCACGTCGTTTGGTAGAAATCCACACGCGCGTTCTGCCAAAAGCACCATTTGCATGCCTATCGTGTGGTTTTGCAGAAAACTGCGTCCGCGTCCTACCAAAAGATGCATGTGCATGCTAAAAACGCGCTTTTGGCACAAATCCATGTGCGGGTTGTTAAAAAGAGCAGCATCGGCATGCTTTTCACGTCGTTTGGTAGAAATCCACGCGCGCGTTCTGCCAAAAGCACCATTTGCATGCATATCGTGTGGTTTTGCAGAAAACTGCGTCCGCGTCTACCAAAAGATGCATGCGCATGCTTAAAACGCGTTTTGGCACAAATCCATGTGCGGATGTTAAAAAGAGCAGCATCGGCATGCTTTTTCACGTCGTTTGGTAGAAATCCACACGTGCGTTCTGCCAAAAGCACCATTGCATGCCCTATCGTGTGGTTTTGCAGAAAACTGCGTCCGCGTCTACCAAAAGATGCATGCGCATGCTTAAAACGCGCTTTGCACAAATCCATGTGCGGCTGTTAAAAAGAGCAGCATCGGCATGCTTTTCACGTCGTTTGGTAGAAATCCACGCGCGCGTTCTGCCAAAAGCACCATTTGCATGCATATCGTGTGGTTTTGCAGAAAACTGCTGTCGCGTCTACCAAAAGATGCATGCGCATGCTTAAAACGCGTTTTGGCACAAATCCATGTGCGGATGTTAAAAAGAGCAGCATCGGCATGCTTT